>NW_015389870.1:86182-100539 GCF_001527695.2 Protobothrops mucrosquamatus
AGCCGGAACGCGGCGGAACCGCGTTCCGGCACCTTTTTCCGGGCCGGCCGCACCGGAAATAGCCCCTCCCACACCGGAAATAGCCCCTCCCAAATTTTACTTGCATTCCTGTTCTCTAAAGGGGCGGTCCTAGGGTTTGATGAGGGCGTGGCCAGGTTTGAGTTCCGCCACCTTTTCTCCGAGAAAAAAAGCCCTGACGATACATATAGTTTCATTCAGTTCTGGAGAACATCAACAACTTTTAACTTGGAGATCAGAAAAAACAATATAGAGAGGCTATTCCAGTTCATAAAATTTCTCACACAGTGACACTTTTAGGGTAGGCTTTGGAAAGCTACCCTATAGGACCAAATGTTCCTCTTCTTTTCATTAAAACCAGAAAGAAATTGGAAACACGAACTGCCAAATTTCATTGTTTTTCCACATTGGTCCAAACCTGCTTCATGGGCTGTAGAATGTCTTACAGAGATTCAAGTGGTAAAGTAACCCACTAAAGCAGTGATGGCAAACCTTTTAGAGACCGAGTGCCCAAACTGCAACTCCAAACCCACTTATGCATTGTCGGGTGCCGGGTGGGTGTGGCCCATTGGCTGGGTGTGGCTGTGGTGGTAACGGCAGACTGGGTGGGACTAAAAAGTTCAATCAATTAATTCCAACTTTGCAAGATTTTTTTTCCCTGCGAGAAGTTGAAATTGACTCATTGATTGAATCTTTTTTTTTTTTTGCACACGGCGGCGGAGGCCTAAAGCGAAAAGGTTTTATAAAACCCAGCCGAAGGCCTAGGACTGGGGCGACGGTGCAAGTGCCCACAGAGAGGGCTCTGAGTGCCGCCTCTGGCACCCGTGCCATAGGTTCACCACCACTGCACTAAAGAAAATAGCCTAAGGGAAAATTCAACCCCCCCCCAAATGGCTTACTTGGCTGGGTCCACTGAGTGAGAGCTTTTGCCAAAAGGTCAGCTTAAGCCAGATTTGTTCACTGAAAGTAGTTATGGAGGAACTTGGAAGCTCTATCTTAACTCTAGAAGTAGAGTCATTGAAACAATAGTTTTCAGATTTGATTAAGTACTGAATTTAGGAACAGCACCTAAATTGATAATCCATTGAAAGTCAACTATGCAGCAATTGAAAAGCTGGTGCAATCTTGGATGGGGTGTCTATATCATGGAAGGCTTCGACCATGGGTGTCCAACTTTTTGACTTGTCTGAGTGAAGCACCTGGCTTAGACCATCCTTGGAGGACTAAATCCAGTTCTTTTAATAACTCTTGAAATCCTTCAGAAACTGTGGGCTCTCCATCACTGGAGATTTTTTAAGAAGAGACTAGACCAAACATGTCAAACTCGCAACGTCATGTGGCGTCACACAACATATCGGGACTGTTTTGCCATTGCCGGCAAAGGGGTGGGCGCGGCTTCCGCGTGATGTGTCTGGCCCGCAGGCCGGCAGTTTGACACCCCTGGACTAGACAGTCATTTGTGTGAGATGATATAGGTTCTCCTGCTTGAGCAGGGAGTTAGACTAGAAGACCTCCAAGGTCCCTTCCAGCTTCTATTCTATTCTATTCTATTCTATTCTATTCTATTCTATTCTATTCTATTCTATTCCATAATTCTATTCTATTCTGTAACTCTATTGTATTGTATTGTATTGTATTGTATTCTATTGTATTCTATTCTATTCTATTCTATTCTATTCTATTCTATTCTATTCTATTCCATGAGATGGAGAATGTGGAGATAGCTGAGATGAGGGCTTCCAGAATGCTAAGGGTCTGAAAAGACGTCCCTAGAGGAAAGTTCAAGCTGTTTGTAGATGAGAAGGTGGAAGGTGAAGTATGGCAGCAGTCTACTGCTCTAAAGGGCCATGTATGAGAGAACCCAGGGCCGGGCAAGGAGCAGCAGGGCGAAATGAAGAAAGGAGATTCTGGCTCGCTCTTTAGCAAAACTTTCCTGCAGGCAAAACTAGTCAAGCGCAGAGAAAGTGAAGTCTGGTGAAACAGCCCAGAACAGAGTGGCTGTTGCCTTAAACACATTTTCTCTTCTTTTTCTGCATCTGCTTTAACATTTTTTTTAAAAAAAGTTAAGGTTTTAAAAAGATTTGATTCTCTGGTTTCCACATATTTCCACCCTTTTGTGAATGCTTGAACATTTTTTATTCTTGGCGTTACATTCAAAATCTTCTATCTCCCCCCTCATTTTAATGCCCTCACCAATCACTTTGAAATCATGGCTGCTGCAGGCATAATATTTCTAAATAATTCATGATCAGGGGTCTAATTCTCCTGAGAGCCCGCCAGCATTAGAAGCAGCCACTAATTCAGACCATGTTCCTTAATTAAAAAAAGGACACTTTTGTTCTTGAGAGTGAAGATTTGTCCTCCGAGCTGGTGGGTTGGTTCCAAACATTTCGTTACCAGGCTAAGTAACATCTTCAGCGGCGTTTAGGGGATGTCAGTGGCGGTGTCCTTCGTTTTATAAGGGCTTCAGGTGTGGGTGTGTTGAGTGAGGGTCTTGTGAAGGGTCAGGTGTGAGTCATCAGTGAGAGGCTTGTGATGGAGAGGTTACATCAGGTCAAGGGCATTGGGAGGTGAACTGCTGCTGGGAGGGGAAGCTCCTGTGGGTTGGTTGAGGGTCAGTGCCGTCTCTGGTTGGCTGTGCGATTGATTTGTATTCCGAGAGGTTCGTAGGCTGATTGTAGGTCAGTGTGTCTGTGGTTGGAATTGCTTGTGGAGTGCCAGGCTTCGATGAACTCACGAGTGTGGCGGGTGGTAGCGTGGCCGATGATTTTTGTGTTGCTCCAATCAAACTGGTGCAACTTGGTGTTGGTATGTGGAGAGAGTAAGGATTTGGAACCATGGTGTTAATCATGGTAACAAAACGTTCAGAAACCAACCCACAAGCTCGGAGAATGAACCTTCACCCTCATCCGACACCCGAGCTACAGATATTTGCCACTATTGCACACTTTTCTTGCTTGTGTGAATATTGGTCTGTGGGTGAGGGACTGTTGTGGGTAGACTTCTTTCAACATTCGAATTCTTCCTTCTTGAAATAGTAATTTTTCTTCTCTTTCAGCCTCGATCTAACCAAAGTATAATTAATTACTGTCAACTACTGGCCCATATTGATACTTTCAGTATGTTAAAATGGGACAGAATTAAAATGTTCATTACGCATTTCCTTGAGCCCTGTTTATCACCAGCCATACTTCCTTTTCCTTCCAATTATTCTGGAGGAACAGCTCTGGCATAAACCTCCACCAACAAAAAAAATGAACCGTTAGATTTTATGTGAAGCTATAAATACAGTCGTATCTATTTCTGGGCTACACTATTGCAGTTATATTCCTCTTCTATTGCAAGCGAGCACTCAGCTCAATTCTCCCATCTGCCCTTTCCTTAAGGTCTGGGGAGCCTCAGTTTGCAACCTGTCGCTAATTTTTCAAATATCGTGGTTTTTTTTTATTGTTTATGTGGTTCTCCTTTTCTTCTTTTATTTAGAGCCAAGCTCAGCAAAGCAGCTCTTTAAAGCCTCTTAGATGGCCCTTGAACTTAAACCCAGAGAACGGCATGTGAAGCAATGTGAATGTGATGGCACAGTGGTTAGAATGCAGCATTGCAGGCTTAATCTGCCCACTGCTAGCAGTTCGATTCTGACCGGCTCAAGGTTAACTCAGCCTTCCATCCTTCTGAGGTCTACTTCTGGTTATCCTAAAAAATTGTAAGCTCATTTTCTATCACCTCAGTTCATTTCTTTGTTTTTACACATGTGTAGACACTTTCAGCAAAACCCCTGTCTGCAGCCAAACATTTTTAATTTCCTATGAAAATAAACATGGTGCACTCCTGTAAATAGAATAGAACAGAATACTTTATTTGGCCAAGTGTAATTAGACATACAAGGAATTTGTCTCCAGTGCAGAAGCGCTCAGTGTACATGCAAAACAACAGAGTAACAACAACAACAACAACAATAAGAGGGGTAGTAGAGAAGATATAATGGCTACTGTCAGACAACATGATAAATGTACATGGATATTGTGTGAGAATTAGGTGTTCAACAGAGTGATGGCACCATGGAGATTTTTGTTAGTTTTTTGGCATGCAATGCCCTTTAGCGCTGTCCCGAGGGGAGGAGTTGAACCAGTTTATGTCCAGGATGTAGATATTTTCTTAGTCCTTCTTCTACGGAAGGCAGTCTGGTTGCAATTGGTTTTTCTGCCATCTAAACTATGTACTAGACTCCGTACCTGTCCTGTTTCGTTTCTGTACTAAACCAGACAGTTATAGATGATGTGAGATGTAAAAACCCCAAATTTTGATACTCACAATACAAAGACAAATCTGGTTAACAAAACAAAGTTTTATTGGAGAATAATATAAAAAGAATAAAAAAGAAAAGAGAAGAAAAGAAAGGCGTTTGCAAATGCGGCCTCCTGAACTCTTCCCAAGATGGATTGAATTCCAAGAGCGCAACAAGCAGTCCCCAAGCTATACAATTTATACCTTTTACAATGCAGTCATGCCTAAAAAACCCTCCCAACTTCCCTTCTCTATATTCTTTGAAGTTGCTTTACATTTAAAAGGTCATCCTGGCAATTTGCGTCCATCCAGGTCTTATCTTTGTTTATTTGTAATTTCCACTCAAGTTGGTCATAATTAATTATATTTGCTGATTAATACCACTTTACAATGCCTTGGTAAGGCCACACCTGGAATACTGCATCCAGTTTTAGTCACCGCGATGTAAAAAAGATGTTGAGACTCTAGAAAGAGTACAGAGAAGAGCAACAAAAATGATTAGGGGACTGGAGGCTAAAGCATATAAGGAACAGTTGCTGGAATTGGGTATGTCTAGTTTAATGAAGAGAAGGACGAGGGGGGGACAGGATAGCAGTGTTCCAGTATCTCAGGGGCTGCCCCAGAGACGAGGGAGTCAAGCTCTTCTCCAAAGCACCTGAAGGCAGGACAAGAAGCAACAGATGAAAACTAACCAAGGAGAGAAGCAACCTAGAACTAAGGAGAAACTTCCCGACAGTTAGAACAATTAACCAGTGGAACAACCTGCCTTCAGAAGCGGTGAATGCTCCATCACTGGAGGTTTTTAAGAAGAGACTGGACAGCCATTTGTCTGAAATGGTGTAGGGTTTCCTGCCTGAGCAGGGGGTTGGACTAGATGATCTCCAAGGTCCCTTCCAACTTTATTATTATTATTATTATTATTATTATTATTATTATTATTATTATTATTATTATTATTATTATTATTATTATTACTTTTTGTGGTCACTTCATATGGACAGGAAACAGTAAACATTCCTTCTCATACATTGGCATTGCATTCTTACATTTACACTACATTAATACATTTGTGCTAAACATACAGTCTCATACATTGTTACATTGGAGCTTTATTTTTACATTTTATAAAAGAATAACTTTTATTTCCTTCAATGACAAACTCAGTAGTTCTTCTTTAAAACTGTATCCTGGGGCAGTCTGAACTTCCTGAGCTGACACAGGAAGAACATTCTTTGTGGTGCTTTTGAAATGATGATTCTAATATTAGGTATCCATTTCAAATCCTGGGAGATTATAGAACCCCCAAAACTTGAAGGATTCTACCTCCGATACTGTGCTGTCAAATATCATAAGAAGTGGCTTATTAAATCCACTTTCATTTGTACAGTTTTAAGCATGTTCAGCTCCAGATTGTTCTGGCTGCACAACAGAGCTAGTTGTTCAACCTCCTATCTACAGTATATGCAGACTCAGCGCCATCTTGAAAGAGACTAATAACTATTGTATCATCTGCAAATTTACTGGGGATCCCTACAAATGCAGTCATTGGTATAGAAAGAGAGGAGCAATGGAGAGAGCACACAGTCCTGGTATCTGATGTGATTTTGCCTAGCGTCACCTGCTGCTTCCTATCTGTTAGAAAGCTTATGCTCCACTTACGAGTGTGGTCAGGCAGAGCTAGCTGAACCAGTTTAGAGTGAAGAATTTCTGGAATGACGGTACTGAATGCCAAGCTGAAGACCTTTCTCTGGGGATTCAAGATGTTGCAAAATGTAGTGAAATGCCGTGTTGACAGCATCCTCTGCCGATCTATTCGTTCACTAGGCAAACTGCAAGGAGTCTAACAGCGGATCTGTGATGGTTTTCAGGTTTTCATAACCACAGATGTCAGAGCAACCGATCTGTAGTGGCTCAGCTCCTTGATGGAGGGTTTCTTAGGAATTGGGATAATAGTAGAGCGTTTGAAATAAGAAGGGACACAACACATCTCCAGTGATATATTAAAGATGTGGGTGAAGACGGGGGCCGGTTGTTTAGCAGGCTTTCAAGCAAGAAGGAGATACTCCATATGGGCCTGGTGCTTTTCCAAGCTTTTGTCTGTGAAGTAGATCACCAGAGTTGGGAGACCCAGAGGGATGGAGTCAGGTGAAGGAGATTTGGCTGCTGTTGGAGTATCTGAGATAGGGCAGATAGTGGTAGATAACAATGATCTCCTCTCAAACTTACAGTAGAACACATTGCCAATTGATGATTGTCTTCAGTAAGGGAGGTCATACTGGAAGTTGTTCATGGACTCCATGGAAGGAATCCTTCATCCCTCTCTTACCAAGGATCAACCCCCCACAACCTCTGTGCTCTGGCTTTTGGGGGCTGGTAAGCTGCTTAGTGTGGTTCTTTGCCCCATAAATAAGTCAAGATGGGCGCCAGGGGTTACTGGATTTCAATTGCAAAACTACAAAGACAGCAAAGAACGAAGGTTTTCTGTATCTTAATGATCATTCAGATGATGGACACTGATGTTGACTTCAGTTGTTGGTCACTGGCATTTCTGAGATATCCTCAACTCTTTTTCCCTTTCAGCTTTGATCTTACCTGGTGTCAAAGTTCTGACTGACGAACCCAATGAAGTAAGCATAGCTGAGACAATCCAATCTCTAATGCAAAACTTTATTGAGTACATCATTTTGGCACAGATGAAAGGAAAACCAGCTCTAGTTAATTGTTCCCTACATCAGTATATTATATTAAAAGCATAGAGTTTCCCTCCCCTTAATCATACAGGTCACATTATCCAATTAAACGTGAGACACTTGTTATGAAAGAATGTCTTTCATTCTCAGTAAACAACCTTGGTTTTCATGGACTAGCAGCTCCATATGTGAAGTCTGCATTCCATTCACCCCTCCCCTGCCCCCCCCCCCAGTTTGTAGACAAGCTAAGGTGCAGTAACAGATGAAACAGCATAAGACTTCTTCGAAGCTTGATGCCTGGAAGGAAAGTTGCAATAACATCTGAGATTCTGCAAAGCCAGAAAGTTCAACTGAATTTTTAATGCACTTTGAACTCTCCCCAGAGTGACTTAAAATGACTTGATTTGATGCCTCAAGTTATCTTAGAAGGCTTGATTGACAGCTGTAATTCAGTCAAATTTCCTTTGAATCATACCCTTTCAAAATTTTATGCAACTCTCTACTTTTTCCATTGTCCTCTACTTCTTGGAGTTCCTCTGGATTGTTAATTCCAAAATGGGATATGGATAATGCTAACTCCATACTATGAGCTCAGAACGTTGAAGCAGCGATGCTCAATTGTTCCAGCGAGTGTGTGAAGAAAAAAAACAAACTTCCATTATGCATCAAATTGTGCATCTGAGAAGTGACCAGCAACAGCAGGAAGGAATGTTTAATTATCCAGTGAAAGGCTCATTCAATTTGCAAGAGTGCTTTCAGCAGGTTAGTAAGAGCAAGGGTCGTCCCTCAGCCGAATGCCTCTATAGTCGTTCCGGTCTCTCTGCAGGACTCCACCCCACTCAATGCATTCCTGGCAGTGCTTTTTTTCTAAAAAAAAAAAAAAAAAAAAAAGGTCCCGGAACTCACACACGTCATACAACCTGCCTTGCCTACCCTACAAGGTTCCATCCAAAAAAGGTGCCGGAACTCCGTTCTGGGCGTTCTATGAGAAAAAAAGCCCCGATTCCTGGTATGGACACCAAGACTGTCTTCCAAAGAACTTGCAAACTGGGCTGTGAAAACTGTTTAAAGTACACACTGTGTTGCTGAATGCAAGATAGAATCATAGGGCTGGGAGGGACCATGGAGGTCATAAAAAAGCGTTCTTGGATCACAGGTAAATCTTATCTACTGTAGGAACCCCTAGGAAAGTAGAAGTTGAGAAAAAGGATAGACGCAGCTTTCTCTAGGGTGAGGGACATCCGAGGAGAGGGCAAAAGACAGCCAGTTTGTTCTAGTGATAAGGCTCAATCAGTCAGCTGGAAGGGACCTTGGAGGTCTTCTAGTCCAACCCCCTGTTCAAGCAGGAGACCCTATACCAGTGATGGTGAACCTTTTAGAGATTGAGTGCCCAAAACCCGCCCCGTCCCCTGGCTCGCTCCAGCCACACCCCTTCCCCTGCCCGCTCTGCCCCTGGCCCCCCACCCCACCCCCCACCTCCACGGCCTGCCACAGATCGCCCGGTGGTCCTGCAGCATCATGGCGGCCACATCCTCCACCCACGTCCTGCAGCATTATCTCCACGCGACAGGGCATGAGGGCAGAGTCTTGTCCCCGCTGCCTGGCTGCCATGTGCTTGGCTGCGCTGCTCTGTGTGGGTTGTGCCTGGGGGCGACTCTCCTCCGGGGGGGCTGCTGGCGAGGAGGATGCCACAGGGGGAGGTGGGGCTGGGGCAACGGCACATGTGCTCACAGAGAGGGCTCCGAGTGCCGCCTCTGGCACGCGTGCCATAGGTTCGCAACCACTGCCCTATACAATTTGAGACGCTGTCCAGTCTCTTCTTAAAAACCTCCAATGATGAAGCCTCCACAACTTCTGAAGGCTTAATTCTCCTCACTGTTAGGAAGTTTGTAGCCCCAGGCTAGAAAGCAGGTGACCCTGAGTTCAAGTTCCACCCAGCATGGAAGCTAGATGGATGACTCTGGGCCTGTCCTCTCTTTCAGCCCAACCCACCTCACAGGGTTGTGGTTGTGGGGAAAATAGGAGGAGGAAAGTGTGTTGGAAATGTTTGCTAATTTGAATTATTTTTGTAAATAATAAAGGTGAGATAAAAATAAATATCAACAGCCCCAACCATGCAACTGTAGCTTGCAGGGAGGAGGGAGAGAAGGTGGCAGATCTTTGCATAGTTACCGCTGACATCTTCACACACACACACACACACACACACGCCCCATCACAGTTATTCTTGAGTGGGCTTGGCCAGTCGGGGAAAGACCTTTGCTCAGAAGACCAGACGGCCACCGTGATATTGTCTAGAGAAGCCTATAAAGATTCAGAGGCAAACTTGTAAATGCTGGAGGTGCTTTGAGTCCTTTGCTTTTTAAATCGAAAGAACTGAAATGAGGTGAGGGAGGAGCTGGCCGTTGGCTGCCCCGTTGCTGTGTTCCGGATTTTCTCCTTCAAGACATCTACACTACTTCTCCTTGACAGTTTGAGGATTGGTGTATCAGCTCCTCTCTAAAGAAGACTTTGAAGGCCGGTTAATGGATTTAGAGCTGATGCTGCCGACCTTATTATCTTGCTGATCGCTTTCGTCCATTTTGCTTTAACCAAAACATAATGTAAACACTGGGTAAAAATTCAAAAGACAAAATAAATACAGTCAAGCAGAAGAGGAAAAATGACTTCATTGCATTATTTTCTAGTTTATGTTTTCTCCTTAAGCTTATTAATAATATTTAATTGCAGTACCTTTTGGATGCTATGCTGTTATTTGTGGGGGGAAACTGCAGGGTTTTCTTCAAAGTGCTGTGGCCCTGTTTCATAACTCTTCCTGCTGATAAAAAAAGCTGCTTCATTATCATTATTATTTTTGGAACAATCTATTCCAGAAAACCGAGATGGGGAAAAAAAATTATTAGTAGTAGAAGAAGCTATGAAAAGAGGTTACGATTCTCTCTATTAATAAGAAAATACTCTGCAATTCTTTTGGAAAAAGAAATTGCAGACTGAAGTAAGTGAAAAAAAGAGAGGGGCAGGAAAGCAACGGCGGGGGGGGGGTGTTATTTAAAAGCCCAACCTGGGTGAGGAATTGCAGAGTTGCAATCCCGGGTGTTGTGAGAACAATGCTCGCTTAAAGAAGAAATCAAAGGGCTGGGCAATAAATGCAAAACAAAAAAAAATACTGTATATTTTATGGGCCTGCACAAACTGTGGTGGTGACAGGCTTCATGTGGAAGAGCAGCAGAAGAGCACTGAATAAGCAGTCGCAAATTATATACTTGTGATCTATAAGGAAAATATTGCAGATAAAAAGTATGAACTTTACAGCTAGGATGTAGAAAGTGAAAAGTCAGGGAGTGACCTTGCTATTGTCCGACCTGGGGCCTCTAAATTCTCCATTCCTACAAAGGCTTCCCTTCTCCCGATACCAACCCCATTGAGCCTAAATAATTCTTTATATTGTCCCTTTGCACCAGACCAAAAGCCACAATCGGGTCTCTGTTAGCTATTCATCAGATCCAGCCTGCTGGTCTTACAGGACTGTGTGGCAGACATGATGTCACCCTTTTGATTGCTGAATTAAACCGCCACACAGTGAACCTGGAGGTGCTAGGTTGGTATTGTGTGTGTTGTATTAATATATTATGGAGTATATATATTAATATATATTCTATATTATGGGGGTTATAACAGCTACCTCCTCAACCCGGTGCTTCTGGATGTGCTGAGTTGCAAATTTGATGTTGTCCAGACAGCACAGCCTTTAATATAAAGTCTTAGTATGCTTGGGTCTCTCTCTCTCTCTCTCTCTCTCTCTCTCTCTCTCTCTCTCTCTCTCTCTCTCTCTCTCTCTCTCTCTCCCTCCCTCTTTCTTTCATTGTTACAGTTAAAGGAGTTGATAGGTACATCTGGAAAAGATTGCTTGCAACCATTTTAAATTTCTCCTGCAGGAGAAAAGAATGGCTGTGAAAGAAAAATGTATCCAGAAAAATCAAAATCCTGACAGTTACTGAGTGAAATATATTTCAGAATGCTTAAAGCGGCTGCTTTAATGATCCAGAGATACTGAAACAACACAAACGGCTTTTTATCTATGGTGTCTATTCCTGGTGGAAAGCTTCAGTAACAGGTGGCTTTGCAGGTTCGCATTCAGCATGTTTATATCTCTTTAGAAGAGGAATCAGAGGTTAAGAGAAAGCCAGGATTGGTGTGGGTTCCTGAGAGATCATTTAGTCCAATCTCCTGCTCAGTCCAGCTAACTATCATCAGTCATCCAATCTCTTTTTAACACTTCCAGTGAAAGAAAGCCACCACTTTCTAAGGGAGTTTCAACAACATTCAGAAATTCTTCCTGATGCCCAACCACAATCTACTTCCTCACAACTTTAAGCCCCTTGCTTTTTGTCCCTTTTTGTGGAATAACTCTGAAGTTCTACACAAAAGTGCTTATGATGATAGCAAGATAACTGTTCTGTCTCCCCAACAGAGACCTACCTCCTTCTCTTCTACCAATGACTCACGTGCCACGTTTTATGGGGTTGATGCACGTACATTTTCCTTTGTTCCCTACTGATTTGCAAAATATGGCCATCCCATTTCCTTCAATTCTTGAGGACCCTGGGGAATTTCATAGAAAACTGGATATTTTTTCCTAAGCATTTTAATTCACAGGGAGAATCATGTACTATACTGGGTGAGTTTGCCATGACAATAGGAGCTCCAACGGGGATGGTTAATAGATTAAGATGAGATCCACCTTATCCCCGTGTCCATTCCTTCCTTCCCGTCTTGCAATTTTAAACTAATTTTAGTATTATTATTTATTATCTTAATGTTTCAAGGTTTTGGCTTGTTTTTATGATTGAAAGCTGGCTACGGAGGGGCTGTGTATAAGTTTCTTAAATCAATAAATAACACAAATAAGGTCCTGTTCCTTGGAAAAAAGCTTCAAATTCTTTTCTGGAAAATAGAAACAATATGCGTCAAAAAGAGAAATGGTCAACATATAAATGCAACAATACTGAGCTAACAATGTAACCAAATCTGATCTAGTTAAGAATATTTCTTCCAAAAGATCATTAATTGTTTCTAGAAATATAAAACATCTTTTACTACTTAAGCAAAGGAGAATATTCTTTGTACCTTTGACCTTTCTTGAGATCCCTTGTGGCTTAATTTCAGATTTATGTTGTTCTCTTTTAATAATCAATAGCAATTACGCTATCATTTATAACTAATAAAGGGTACAGCAGGGGGCTGCATGAATGCCCATGAATAAATTTCCATTGCAAAATGGATTAATAAAGCATTGTGATTAGCTATTTTCTTATTTGCGGGAGAATGAGTCTAAGGTGCTAATTGAAACAATCCAGCAAAATGTCAATGACTTTTTTTTTTTAAAGGATATGAAATATTCATTGAGATCAGGAAGTTGCATGGGCAACAAATTGTATCTTTTATCTTTTTATCTTTTATTTTATCTTTGATCATTGGGCTTTGATCCAAGAGTGCTTCTGCCATTGCAGGAAATATACCACCAACCTCAAGGAGGATTTGCCTATGGCAGAACTTGGCTGTAGCCTTCAAACTCAACTCTCTTTTCCTCCGGTCTTTCATGAAGCACTGGTTTTTGTGCAGTTCACACAGCCCATTGTTCAAATCCAACCGGTTATTAAACAAAAAACAAAAAAAGGAAGGACATGCCTTATGATACTATATCTGTCATCCTTGGCCAAATCCCAGAATTCTGCAACTTACCAGCTGGGGAATTGGGGTAGCAACATACCACAGGGGACGCTAAGCTGAAGGAGTTTGATCTAGACCAGGGGTAGGCCACCTTGGCTGTTTTATGACTCGTGGACTTCAACTTTCAGAATTCCTGAGCCAGCATGGCTGGCTCAGGAATTCTGGGAGTTGAAGTCCACGAGTCATAAAAGAGCCAAGGTTGATCTAGACATAACAATTCATAACAAAGTGAAAATTAATGCGGTGGTCTAAGTGAAAACTGTAGCAGAGACGACAAATGTATGCATCGGATATAACAACTGTTTGCAAGTCACTTGGTTTTGCCTTCCTTGCTGTTTTCAGCAGTGAGGGACACATGATCTGAATTTTGTAATGTTGTAACATATTTACTTTGTATTTTAAAATGGTAATAAGGGTTATCCATCCATTACAGAGAGAAATGTAGGAAAACCCTTTGCTGTATGGATTGATTGAGAGCTTCTAACATTTCCAAACTGTAAAGAGAAGCTATAGGAGGGAAAGTCTACAGAATGTTTCCTAATAAGAGAAAGCTTATTATCGCTAATTGGCACCTGGTTAATCTCCTAAACTCTAAACAACCCTTTTCCTTATTAACAGCCTAACATTTACGCCCCTTCTGTCATCATACTTCATTTTAATGAACATGTGTGGTATTATGGGATGCAAATATGCAAAGGGGAAGTTACTTTCGTCCTGTCCAATCATCTTTTTTCTTGCTTTTTCTTTGATGTCTTAGCTGCAAAATGGAATGTAAGCTGAGGATCTGGGTTCCCTCTTTGAATGAAGGGAATCCTTTTTATTAGAATATTCTAATCAAGGGTACTAAATGATCTAGTATCTAGTATTAATATTCTAATAAATTGTACTAAATGGACATAGTATACTTAGACTTCAGCAAGGCAATTGGACAGAGTAGACCACAACCTACTTCTTGGTAAACTAGAAAAAGGTGGAATAGACAGCATCACCACCAGATGGATTTGTAGCTGGCTAACAAACCGTACTCAACGAGTAGTCCTCAATGGCACTGCATCCACATGGAGAGAAGTAAGCAGTGGGGTATCACAAGGCTCCGTCTTAGGGCCAGTACCCTTCAATATCTTCATCAATGACTTAGATGAGGAAATTGTTGGATCGCGCAGGCAGTAAGATACGAGTCGAGTGACAGTCAGCTCTCGGTTTATTGGCAAGGCATAAAGTAAATCCGGACTAGCATCTGGGCCAGGGGAGCCCTCTTTTATGGGATTCCCCTGGCTCATAATCACACAATTCCATTGGCTGGTAAGACCCCGTTGCGAGTTAGCCAACCAGCAACGGGCCTGAAACTGTATGCAGATGGAGAAGGGCAATCACCCTTAATGGGTGATCAGGATGCGCATAGGAGATTAAGGGGGGGGAATACAAAAGAACACAATACCCCTCCCCTCAAAGTTCTTGCTATCGTCCTTGATGAATAGTGGTTACATAGTCCTTCAGATATGTGGGAGGCCGATGCCCTCGCGTTGATCGGCGGGGAACTGTGTGACTCGGTTCAGCTCTTGCCTCGGTACTCTTCCCTCTGCGTGGTTGTCCTTGGGCCGCTGCAATGGGTCTCGCTTCTCGAGGTGGTTGACT
>NW_015389871.1:0-7046 GCF_001527695.2 Protobothrops mucrosquamatus
TAATAGCCCGTTTAAGAATCTTTTGATGCAGGTCTTCTCTACTGAAGGGCAGAATTTATTTCCCAGGCAAAGCTCTTGGAAAGCACATCTGATTAGGGGTCTGTAGCTCAGCCCTGATCCAATTTGAGCCATTGTTTTGCCTCAAAACACCGCTCTGACTTCAAAGAATGGAATGGAATCAAGTTGATTCAGTTTGAACGGTTGGTTTGATGCAGAAAAAGACACCAGCTTATGTGTAAAAGCAATTTAATTGTTGAGTTAAGCTGATCTGATTCAACTCTTCAGATCATTCCAGTGATATGATTTAATGATTTAATTCAGAGAGCCAATCAATTTCTCTCTGAACTGAATTATAGCCTCTGATCACTGCTGCCACTTTAATGCAGAACAAATTGAAGCCTCAGTGGTGCCACCGAACCCAGAATAATTTGGAATGCAATTCTCAAACTTCCCTCCTCCTCCATGTTCCTTGCAGTCTTGTTACAGACAGGAAAACTGTTCACATTTTAAGTTTAAATTAATATTAGAGCCACTTTGGCCTAGTGGTAAAGGCACCAGGATAAAAACTAAGAGGCTGTGAGTTCTAGTTCTGCTTAGGCACGAAAGCCAGCTGGATGAGTTTGGGCCAGTTCCTGTCTCTCAGCCTAACCATCCTCAGAGGATGGCTATTGTGGAGAAAAGAGGAGGAGAAAGGACTATTGTGTATATTAATTGCTCTGAGGTATTTATAAAAATAATAAAGTCAGTATAAAAATGAATAAATTTCTGCCCTGCCCTGTCCTCATTTTTTTTGTTCTGTCTCTACTGACCTGTTGGATTGCAGGCTTCAGCCTGTCACACAGTCTGCACAGTCTTACAGGGCTGGATGATCATCTTTTAAGTAGGTCCTGAAAAAAGAGAGGGAAATAATGATATTTATAAACGTCTTGTGGAGAGCTTAGCTCAGTGATGGTGAACCTTTTAGAGACCGAGTGCCCCAAAACTGCTCCCCACTCTGCCTGCTCCACCCCCGCCTGCCCGCAGGACCACGCACTGCCTCCATGGCCCGCTGCAGATCACCCAGGCAGCCCTGCCCTCCACCCACACCCCGCAGCATCATCTGCATGCTATGGGGCTCGAGGGCAGAGTCTTGGCCCTGCTGCCCAGCTATGTCCTTGGCTGCGCTGGCTGTGCCCGGGGGCAACTCTCCTCCAGGGGGGCTGCTGGGGAGGAGGGGGGCGCTGGGGAGGCAGGGCTGGGGCAATGGCGTGCGTGTCCACAGAGAGGGCTCCAAGTGTCGCTTCTGGCACGCATGTCATAGGTTTGCCACCACTGGCTTAGCTTGTCAGTTGTCTTAAATCATCAGTTATTATGTAATAGAATCTTCTTTGCTACAATGATATTTTAGGGAAGCTTGATGATGAATACAGTAATGTATTTACACAAGCCATATATTTCTCCCTCTATATGGGTATGTCTTGAATGAAGAGGCCCTCATCTTTTAGTGGATTAATGAAGATGATGAAACCTGAGAGACACAGAAGAACATCTCATTGCCTCTGATAGATATATAGATAGCTAGATGATAGCTAGCTACCTATATAGATAGAAGATAGATAGATAGATAGATAAATAGATAGATAGATAGATAGATAGATAGATAGATAGATAGATAGATAGATAGATAGATATAGATAGATGATAGCTAGCTACCTAAATAGATAGAAGGTAGGTAGGTAGGTAGGTAGATAGATAGATAGATGAGACAGAGACAGATGGATAAGGAGAGAGAGATTTATTGATAGATGATAGATAGACAGACAGTCCTGCCTTATACCCCATAAATCCACGTATTCCTGTAAAATAATTGTTGGCATGCATATAGACATACACATACAGTAACCTTCTTTATGTTTGCTCCCAAATCCATTACAGAAAATGAACACTCCTATTAAAAGCTGAGGGAACTTGCAAGGGCATTTCAAAACACTCAGTTCAAGTTAATTACTCCACTTTTCTTTCGTTCTTAGAAGCACAGAAAGTAGCTCCCAGCTGCAGCCTCTTGTGGTTTGTAAGCACCAGGTTAATAAATGACCCTTCCCAACTTTTTTTTTAGCTGCGGTGTAAAAATAGTTTAACACAATGGATCTTCAAATACATATTCACTTGGGGATGTTCAGTGCTAACCCAGTTTCTGTTGGCGTGTTGCTCTTGATAACTTGCACTTATTAAGTGAAGAAATGTCAATAGAGTTTTGCAAACTTTGGTCCCTTGCACACATCTCTCCCCCTCTTTTTCTCCCATGTGCGCACACACACACACACACACACATATACACTGCACATCTCTTCATGAATCTCTTCTCCAATTTCAAGGACAATTTAGCATAGTACATCTTCCTCTTAATTTGAAATTAGAAATTAATCTCAGATGGGAGGTGATGGCAGGCAGCAGATGGCTGGGTTTCCAGGCTACAGGGCGGGAGAGGACTCTGCTAACTTCTCGTCACCTTGTCAAATATTAAGGCATTCTGGGTAGAGAGTTCAGCAACCCTCCTGACATCCCACTGACCCCACACACTGCCCGGGACATACAGAACAGAACATCCCATTGCAGATGAAGCAGTGAAGAGATGAGTTTCAGTTCAATCCTGGACACTAGTTTTAGAAGCAAAGGCTCTGTAGCAGATTGTCAATTAGTTAACAACATCATAACCATGACATATAGAGAGGGGCAATGCTGTAGTGTCTGGAGGCACCCGTGGTCATAGAGCTAAAGATTGCATAGCCATTATTAAGGAAGGAATAGAGCTATGAGTATGGCTGCTGCCTTAGTTCAGCATCAGGTGACCTCCACTTTGGTTTAGCATATTTGCAGATTCCGATTGAATAACATATAACAGAATAACAGAGTTGGAAAGGACCAACCCGTTGTTCAAGCAGGAAACCCTACACCATTTCAGACAAATGATTGTCCAATCTCTTCTTAAAAACCCTCAGTGTTGGACCACCCATAACTTCTGGTGGCAAGCCATTTCACTGGTTAATTGCTCTAACTATATATAACAACAACAACAACAACAACAACAACAACAATAACAATAACAACAACAACAACAACAATAACAACAACAACAACAACAACAACAACAACAATAATAATAATAATAATAATAATAATAATAATAATAATAATAATAATAATAATAATAATAATAATAATAATAATAAAGTTGGAAGGGACCTTGGAGGTCATCTAGTCCAACCTCCTGCTCAGGCAGGAAACCCTATACCATTTCGGACAAATGGTTGTCCAGTCTCTTCTTAAAAACTTCCAGTGTTGGAGCATTCACTGCTTCTGGAGGCAGGTTGTTCCACTGGTTAATTGTTGTAACTGTCAGGAAGTTTCTCCTTAGTTCTAGGTTGCTTCTCTCCTTGATTAGTTTCCATCCGCTGCTTCTTGTCCTGCCTTCAGGCGCTTTGGAGATTAGCTTGACTCCCTCTTCTTTGTGGCAGCCCCTGAGATATTGGAACACTGCTATCATGTCCCCCCTTGTATGTATGTAAGTACATGTACATGTATGTATATATTTATGTGTATATGTATATCCAATATATAAAGGGAAATGTTATAAAATTGCCCTTATAAACAAAAGAACACAGACACTGACCTCCCCTAAACTCTGCTGAAGATGTTACCTAGCCTGGTAATGAAACGTTCAGAAACCAGCACACACAAGCTCAGATAATGAACCTTGATCCTCAAAACTGCCTCTCCCTCCAAATAATTTGTTCTGAGGCAACCAGCAGCAATGTTATTTCCGTCCTTGCCTTGACTTATTCCCAGGGATGGGATTCAAATACTGTACGTGAATAACCAGAAGTCCATTCTGGGCCTGGGCAACAAAAAATTAGCTACCGGTTCTGCCGAAGTGGTGCGAACCCGCTGAATCCCACCACTGCTTATTCCACATCCCATCTCAGTAACACATGGCCTCAGGAACTCCCACCTTGCAGTTCAAATGCATGCAACTGCGAGTAGATTAAGATGTACCCCTTCAGTGGGAAGGCAACAGACTTCTGTGCCTCAGCATATAGCAGTGTTTCTCAACCTTGACAATTTTAAGGCATGTGGACTTCAACTCCCAGAATTCTGGGAGTTGAAGTCCACATGCCTTAAAATTGTCAAGGTTGAGAAACACTGGCATATAGTCATGCTGGCCACATGGTCATGGGAAACGTCTTTGGACAATGCTGGCTCCCTCAGCCAAGAAATGGAGATGGACTGGACAGGGGAAACCTTTTTACATGCATGCATGCAAACATACATGGACTCTGATTTTGGCTATCCCCTAAACCAGGGGTAGGCAACCTTGGCTCTTTTATGACTCGTGGACTTCAACTCCCAGAATTCCTGAGCCAGCATGAGGGAAACTTTGGCCCCTTCATGACTTGTGGACTTCAACTCCCAGAATTCCTGAGCCAACATGGCTCAGCTTGGAAACCTTTCCTTTTCCCCTCAGCATGGCTGGCTCAGGAATTCTGGGAGTTGAAGTCCACGAGTCATAAAAGAGCCAAGGTTGCCTACCCCTGCCCTAAACTTTGCTCTTAAAAACCAGGGTGGATGAAGGCATGTTCTTCTTTTCCCCCTTTTTCCAGTTTTGTGGCCCTATTTTATCTTTAGTTAATGTTATTGTTGCTCTCTGTGAAAGAAAATGTCTCGTTTGCAAAACGTTGAAGGGGGGTTTAAAAAAAAGACACTTGTTTAACTCAAGAGATGATGACCCAATTTATAATTGTGCATTGGCAATTGTGGGTGGAAATATGCTTTAATTACCAGCATCCCTGGGGAAGAGTCTTCAAAATTGTTGAGGGGGCTCCAGTGTGACAGTAGTTACTTTTTTTTTTTTAAGAAGGTGGTGATGGAAGAGAAACAAATGGGGAAAAAAATAGCTTGCTACATTTACTGGCTCTTTGGGGACCGTTTGGAACAGCTGCTCAAGGCGGCATTCAAGCACCTCTACACAGTTCATTCTACTGTTGTTTAATGCAAAGATTTTCATATCCCAAATCCTTAATCTCTACCCACACCAACACCAGTTCAATTGGAGCAACACAAAAATCACCAGCCACACTATTACCTGCCACTCTTGTGAGTTCATTGAAGCCCAGTACTCCACAAGCAATTCCATCAACAAACACATTGACCTACAACCAGCCTATGACCCCTTCAGAATCCAAATCAATCACACAGCCAACCAGAGACAACACTGACCCTCAACCAACCCATTCAAGCCACCCCACAATTCACCTCCCAATGATCCTGACTGGATGTAACCTCCCCATCACAAGACCCATCAGAGGACTCTCACTGATGACTCACCCCGACCCATCACAAGACCCATCACAAGACCCTCAGTCGACACACCCACACCTGAAGCTCTTATGAACAGAAGAACACTGACATCCCCTAAACTCCACTGAAGATGTTACCTATCCTGGTAATAAAATGTTTAGAAACCAACCCACAAGAATTTTCATATCTGATTATTCCTTTCATTCTTTTGCACCTCATTATTATCACCTCCCCCCCTCACAAGGAGACAAGATTTCGGAATGATGGTAACTTCCTGATTTGACTTGATGGCAATCCTTTGCCCCCACTTACTTGGAGTAAACCTCACTAAATTCATTTTGAAGCAGGACTGAGCTACTTTAAATAAATTTACCCAAATAATTGGAGCTTAGTTCTGACCTATATCCTACCCAGAGAATTACAGTAGTCTTGGAACACAATAAGTAAATACATATTTATCAGGATGCAGGAACCCATACTAAAAAAAAATATTGATGAGTTGTCTCTTTGTGTTATGAAATCTTTTGGGAAAAGTTGGATTCTGTATTTGATGTAAGCTGATTCACTTAATGTGAATTTATCCAAATTGCGTGTCTTGAGTTTATTCTCATCTTTTTTTAAAAAAAAAATGATGAGTTGTCTCTTTGTATTATGAAATCTTTTGGGAAAAGTTGGATTCTCTACTTGATGTAAGCTGATTCACTTAATGTGAATTTATCCAAATTGCATGTCTTTATTCTCATCTTTTTAAAAAAAAAGTGTTTGATTTTGCCCTATGCTGGATTAGTAATTTTGTTTTGTATTTGTCAGCTGCGAAAGATCAGGACCACACATGAAGTTCCAATTAAACTGACTTATTATTAATCATGCCTATGCACAGGAATCTATCCAGGTAATGCTTAGCACTATTCTTGGCATTAGAGAAGGTCAACGGAGTTTAAGAGAGATGGGACTTAGTCTGTTTGTCACCATGTAGACACTCTAGGCTGATTCCTCTTTTGACTCCACCTCCAGGTTCTGAATTCTACAGAATTTTATATGTGTTATATAAAAGTAGATTGTAGATTGCATTAATTATCCTCCATTATTGCCTCATTAGCTTGTTTTTATTTTAGTCAATTTAATGTTTCTTGTCCACCCAAGGAAATTCAACCATTGGACATGTTAGCAATGTACTACATTTTTAATAATAATAGAAAGAACTGCAAATAGAAATAGAACCACTGTGTCAAAAGAAATCAAAAATAGTACCAATAGTAACAGGAGCCTTGGATGCGGATCCCAAAACAACTGGAGCATGAGCCGAACACCATTGGCATTGAAAAAAATCAGTCACTTGCTAAAAGCAGCTTTACTTAGAATAGTTTACAATCTGTGATGATACCTTTAACGTCATTAGACAACAACATCTGCCTATTTCAGGTCCTTGGGAGGGACTCAATAGGTGGATAAAAATGCCAAATCCAGACTAAACATCTGGGTGACTGGGTGACCAACTGCAGTAATAGAAAGGAGAAGAAAAATAATATACTCCTTAGTATAATAATAATAATAATAATAATAATAATAATAATAATAATAATAATAATAATAATAATAATAATAATAATAATAATAATAATAATTTAATTTTTATACCGCCCTTCTCCCGCAGGACTCAGGGCGGTGCACAGCATATTAAAACAGATACACATATCAATAAAAATAAAAAA
>NW_015389871.1:7146-33862 GCF_001527695.2 Protobothrops mucrosquamatus
GCTGGAAAAGCCATGTCTTGAGGGCGCGGCGGAAAGTAAGGAGATCCGGAATCATCCGGATCTCGGGGGGTAGTTCGTTCCAGAGGGTGGGGGCACCCACAGAGAAGGCCCTTCCCCTGGGGGTCGCCAGCCGACACTGTTTGGCCGACGGCACCCTGAGGAGACCCACTCTGTGGGAGCGTACCGGTCTATGGGAGGATATGAGTACCGTATGGTGATCTGTTGAATTTTAGGTAAAATCAGGTTGCATAACGGCTCCTTCATCAAAGATATAAATAAATATGTAGACTCACACATCTATATCATAACATCTCTTTTGTCTAGAGTGTCATTAATAAAAGTAACAGACAAGCAAACCAAAAACAGTTGTAGCTGAAAAATTTGTGACCATTTAGGATGTTGTATCACTTAATTCTATGATAAATTGAAATGGCTTGCATTGCTTGGCAGACTACACAGAACTAAATCTACCTCTTGGCCCCATAAATGCAAAGATGGATAACAACCAACCATTTTCATCTATGTGTGAGATGTAGGCAGGATGCTTACTGTCCAAAGTCTTTCTAAAACCAGGGAAAGTGTAGATATAGTATGTTCCATGTCTATTTGAAAGATTTCATACTTTTCCCTCTAAACGAATCAGTTACTATTTGGGAGTTGAGAGAGGGAGAGAGAGAGAGAGAGAGAGAGAGAGAGAGAGAGAGAGAGAGAGAGAGAGAGAGAGAGAGAGAACACTGAATTCATATTCAAAATTCATCTAAATACAGTGCCACAGACACCAATTTCATGAATAGTTGGTGAATAATTCAATGCCATTCAAACTACGCAAAGTGAATTCTTTCATTGACTGTCAATCTTGTATGTTTCTTTATGCAAAAAAAAAAATCAGGGCTAACACATTTAGGTAATTAGTTTTATCAACAAATATGGCATGCCTGATGGTTCAGCTTATTCATAATAAGGAAATGACATGCTTTCTTAGGGCTGCTGGAAGGTTTGATGAGCTGCTAACAGCATTCAAGGTCTGCAGAAAGGTGGAGGATGAAATTGAAAGAAGGACCTAGCCACAGACAAACAAATGAAGGATGTTGGTCAAAATAAGTTCATTTTAAGAACAAGGCTGATATGCATATTTTGTTGACAGAACAATGCCCTTGTCAGAATCTTATAAATGGGTACAGTTGGCCAAACTATTGTGTTTTTCACATAAAAGGACTTAGCCTCTTTACAAATTCCTTTTTGATAACTGGGAAAGTATGAATGCTGAAGCTGTGTATTTGGTCTGTGATTTAACGGAGGTGCTTATTTGTTTTCTGAAAGAAATAGAACTAGTTTCCAATTATCTGAGTTGGGTAATCATTAAAATACACAAAGAACCTGAAGTTACCATACTGTTCAGGAAAACAGTAGCTATAACAATTCTTCTACAAAGGTCAAAAGACCAGCAACAAACTCACCAATGTAGATATGCTAATCTGATGAGTTTGATTTCTTTTGTTCCTATTTTTCTTTCAATTCAGCACACGTATTTGCAACTTTGGCTTAAAACAAAAAAACCCAAACCTGTCATGTAACTGCTGTTAAATTGTCTTCCCCCCCCCCCCAGTGGAACCTGAAAAATGTTCTTCCTCACCCTCCAGGAAATTTAACATAATTTCTTTTTCTCCAACCTAATTTGACTTAGCTTGAGGCAGAAGTGTAGTGAATTGCCTTTTTTTGGGGGGGGGTGTCTTGTGTGAGAGGAAGCATTTGTGTGAATGAACTGTTGCCGTGGTGTATCACCATTTGGCTTAACATATTTTTCAAGGATTTATCACATGAGTGTGGTTTCAACACATGCCCAAACACTTGGCAGTCTTATACATTATGAGGGGGGAAAAAACCGTAGTTTGGAACAATATGTTATGTATGTCAGAAATAAGTCTTATTGAGTTCAGTGGGACTTATCCCTAGATATAGGATTCTAGTCAGAGTGATACTCCATCATGAATACAGCCACACAAAATAAATTTCATCCTTTTTTTTTTATTAATATTTTTCTGTGCTTTTAAATACCAAGAATTCCATTACCTGTGTGCTTTTGACTGAGAAAGAATTACCATTGATTTAAGTTATCATGAAGATGTATATTTATTTTTCTCATAAGATATCAAATATGGCTTATAATTAAAAAAACACCACAAATTATTTAAAAAAAACCCTGTAAGATAAGAAGAGTCGCTAATGTCTATGAAAAATATCTACAATCTTGAACTCCACTAAACAGGTAAAACAAAGCACCCATGTATGGTAAGAATGGGGAATAAAATACTGTCAACATGTATATGACGGGACTCTTGAGAGACATTCCTCCATCTTAGTAGCCAGAACTTAATGGCTTGTTTTGATATTTCAGATACTCAAGAGAACCCAGAACAACAAGTTAAGATGTAAAGTAAGATAATCTCATGCTATTCTCTCTTTTACAGATTAAAGATAATTTCTTGGCTTGAGCATAAATAGTACTATGGATCAATGTAATATGCTCATTTGATTTTAGAATAGAAAAAGGCCAAGTCAGCTGATGCTTTATTACAAAGAACATGTAGCTTTGATTTAATTATACCCACTGCCATATAAAAATCTGCATCACCTAAAAGGGAAGTTTTTATTTTCCAAAGAAAAATTAAGGAAAGATGGTCTATTAGGCTACACCTCCTTCTGACATTTGCTACATGGAATAAAGTTGCAAAGGAAATTGTACAATGACACAAGACATAAATAAAGTCTATTTGGAATGTAGCTTTTATCTGGCTAGATTTTAGCTCATCTGTGGTTGTAGGTTTTGGTGCGGCTGCAGGATACACAATTAAAACCCTTTGATTAGATGTAAAATTTAAGTTTTAGTGTAATGAGGTAGTTTGTGAACAAACTGCGTAGCTTTTCATTGACAGTGTTCTTTTTTCTTTGAAGAGATAAGATAATCAGGAAAAGCTAAAGACCTTGTAAAATTCTAAAGGAGTCCAGAATTGTGCATAATTTATGACAAAACTGACAAAAGAAGATGAGAAAAGCTGATGGTGGCAGTACTTTTATATCACATTATATACCTGCAGCTTTTGCTGCTCCATTAAACCAAAGTCATTTGTGGACTACTCATTCAAAACAGTGATGATCACATTGTTAGCCTCGGTCAGATCCCAGCAAGGAATCTTTGAACCATGAGGAAAATTTCCAGAGAGGATATTGTATTTGTCTGTTGCAGCAAAAACAAATAGATATTCTGTAATAATTGTGGGGAAGCAATCTAATGGGTGCCATTAGACTAAATGTACTCGCAAGACTGCAAAATTCCATGCCATCATATTAATAGTTATTAGAAATATGTGAACTTATCTGACTGCGCTGAACTTTTCTATCAAAGTTCAGGACCTGTTTGAACTGCTTCAGATCAGAGCCACGATAAAAGGGCATTCTCTCTATATAGCAGCATTTTCTATATATATATATATTGTTTGAAGTTTCTAATGGCATAGATTTACTGCTACATGTTGGCAATGGATAAACAGGAATTTTGAGGCTTCACAGAGGCATCTAAGGACTACTCTGAAGCCAACATCTGTGAATTGACATTGCTGTTTTAAAGGCCTGGGTATCCACAGCAAATGACAACATACTTATGGTGACATTGTCACAATGATGTATTTGCAACAGATGTTGGAAAGGAAGTATGTAGGAATAACATTTGATATCTCAGGCAAGTCTTACCTTTTTTGCACCATACTGGCTTGCTCCAGATGTCAGCTCCACATACCCATACAGAACTGTAGAAAAGGGGTTAGTCTTTAGAGCCAACCAAAATGGTAACATTGAAATAAAACTTTATTGCCTCTCTATATAAAGTCACTGTCACCCAACCCTGATACTCCTGGATACTGGACCCAAACTGCCACCTTCCTTGCTTCTCATTAAGTCATTTCCACTTATTTTGGCATGTTCAGCAAGCGTCATTCAAATACATTGCTAACTGGTATTTCAGCCTCCTGAGAGGGCTTATGTATGTGGAAATGGCCTTGGGAAACCTGGAAAAGGGATGCTACCTAAAGAATGGTCAGATAAAAGGGAACATATCCCACAGCTGCATAGTGAATGGAGCAAGAAGTTATCAGGCTGTAAAAATGACGGCAGGATAATTTTACTTTCAGACTTGCAAGATTCTGCAACTGTAGCTTTATGATAAAGTAGAATTGGCTTATCTGGCCGTGTTTTTGTTCTGGGCTACCTGGTTAGACTGCCAGCTTAGTCCATGAAACATTTTAAATGGTGGAAAAATGACTCACTCAAGTCTGGATCTCTGTTGGGAAGAGAAAGAGGGATGCTGCAGTTTGGGATGGAACAGCTTTTGCCAGCATGGAGGAATTCAATGTTCCTTGCTCCCCCCCCCCAAAGATGCGAGTCCATTCTAATTACATTTCCTTTATAATATGTCACTGTACCTCGGAAAGGGAAGGGCTGGTGCGTGATAATTGGAACAAGGTGTAAATGAGCACTCATTAAACTGTAGTCTACACTAAGCTCCTTCCATGTGAGGGGGCTGTAAATACAATTTTTAATGAAGTTATGACATGCTTGCCAATAAAAGTCATTTACTTCACAGTATTATGGTTAATTATACACAGCTGGAACCATTTACAGCTTGTTCCTTGTTCACAGTGCCCAGGCTCACGCAGGCATTCTTCCTACCTCACACTGCTCAGCACCTCCCAGGCAGGAAGGCAATGAGACCACAGAATACACTGAAGGGAAATTGCAAGTGGAAGAATTGGTCCCTCAGTCCTGCTGCAACATTTCTCTTCCCTTCCAGCAACTGACTGTTCCGCTATTGGTTTTGACAGAGTAAACACCATGCTCCCTTCCATAGTTGAAATGAGACATGGAGGGAGTGGTTCAGAGTGAAAGCCAGGCCTATTCCATGGAATGGAAGAGTTGTGGAGAATAACAGCCTTGTGAAGTTCAGGTTCAAGGATGCCAGAGTTTCAAGAGAGCCATTTGGGAGAAGGAGAAAGGGAAGGAAGAAGAGAAGGAGAAGGGCAGAGAAGGGGAAGGAAGTAAAAAGGAAGGGATATCAATATGATCTTGGGTTTGGAGATCAGAATTACTTGCTTAAAAGTACACATTTTTAATATTATATGATTGGTCTCATTTAATTGTTTATGTAGCTGTTTTTTTTTCTTTTTAACTGAAGATAGTTTTGTATTTTGTATATAGAGTTGGGAACCTTCAGAAGTAAAAGTCATCTAACATATATAGACACATTTGGAATCAATATTTTGTTGGGTTGGGGTTTTTTGTTTTTTTTGGCTACTCCAGGATCCAACAAATGGATCATCCAACAAATCAACAAATGACCAAACTCAAATTATCCTACTTCAGACACATTATGCAAAGACTTAGTTTCTAGAGAAGGTTCAAATGCTGGGAAACGTAAAAGGAATGTAAAGAAGGGGTTGTCTATGTAGGTTTTCAGTCATCCAGGTCATGGTCATCCCAAAGGTGCTTTTTCAAAAGGCAGCTGGGATGTTTTTCCTTGAAGATGTTTCTCTTCTCATCCAAGAACTGAAGTTGAACTGAAGAAGCTTCTTGGATGGAGAAATGAAATGTCTTCAAAGAAAAAGTCCAGTTGCCTTTTGAAAGAAGAAGATGACCAGCAGCAAGGTGAATAGACTCAGTTGTAGTGACAATGAATGCACTGTTGGAAGAATTGAAATACCAGGTTAGGGATAATTCATCATGGAGAAAATATATCAGTGTGGTCTGTAAGAGTTAACAGCAACTTTATGGCACACAATTAACTGAAAGGAGAAGACAGAACAAACAAGGCTATCAGCCTTATCAGCTTTTTTTACCAGAAATTTTAATGGCATGATGTCCATACTAAGCTCTATTGTACATCCAAAGATCTTAAACTGGGCTTTTTGATCTATTCAGGAATGGCCATTGCCCAGTTTCTCAGTTGCTGTTATGGTGCCATAAATCAAATTAGATTTTGTGCCAGCATCACAAAAAAATAAATGGAGCAAAGGGAAATACTTCCTACCCCTTAAATAAGATTCCACTTTCATTTTCCTCTAAAAAGCATCACAATTGGGAGGGCAATGTGGAAAGGTGAAAGAAACAAGCTTCACATTAGCAATAATAAGTATCATATTAGCCTTTTTCTCTGTGGAAGAAACCTTTTCCCCATCTCCTTCAGAAGCACTGGAATGCTCTTCTGCAGCTGACAATTTCTCCAGTCCATCTTTTCTTGCTTTCATCTAAAATGGAGATGTTACCAAAACATTCCTTTTCCCTCCATTGGACTATGCTATGTTTTCAGAAAGAAAATGAATATATTCTTTAAGCAGCTCTCTCTTGACATGTGATTGCAAAATTCCAGGATTCATGATGCCCCACCTAGCTTTGTTGTTGTTGTTAATTGCGAAGTTGTGTCTGACCCATCGCGACCCCATGGACAACGTTCCTCCAGGCCTTCCTGTCCTCTATCTTCTTTTGGAGTCCATTTAAGCTCACACCTACTGCTTCAGTGACTCCATCAAGCCACCTCATTCTCTGTCGTCCCCTTCTTCTATTGTCCTCCATTTTTCCCAGCATTAGGCCCTTCTCCAGTGAGTCCTTCCTTCTCATTCGGTGGCCAAAGTACTTGAGTTTCAACTTCAGGATCTGGCCTTCTAAAGAGCAGTCGGGGTTGATCTCCTCTAGGACTGACCAGTTTGATTGCCTTGCAGTCCAAGGGACTCGCAGGAGTCTTCTCCAGCACCATAGTCCAAAGGCCTCAATTCTTTGGCGCTTAGCCTTTCTTATGGTCCAACTTTCACAGCCATACATTGCAACTGGGAAAACCATGGCCTTGACTATACGCACTTTTGTTGGTTATTATGAGATTTGTTTTCCTTTTTCAGCAGTATGCAGGCACAAGAATTTTTTAGTGTAGCAATAAAGAGCTTTAAAATATTGCATAAGCTTCTGAGACAGGCAGAGATCCCGTAGCACCACTCCTAATTAACTTCTAACCTGCTGGTAGGTGAGTTTCCTTTTCTTTACTGGTTTTTTTTTTAATCTTTTAACTGCTAATGAAGTTGAGGAGTTGGGTAATCTCTTTTGGCTTCCTTAATTTGGTTTAGTTGTTAATTACATGCCTTATGTTCCCAGTGTGCATATGGATTCTTTAGGTACCACTCAGCATTATCTGTTTCTTTTAATCTTTTCCTGTTATGTCACCCCGCCCTCTGCTCTGAGCTTTTCTTCAATTGTGAACTACACCGGTCCAAACAAAGGTTACAAAAACAGCTAGGGAACTTGAGGTAAAAGGAAGAAGAGATTCAAATTTAATTCAGGCTTCATGGTTTCAAAGACGGGTCTTTTCAAGCACAGATACAATTATTTTAAACAAATCCTTTTCCCCAAACTGTGCCTATTTCTCCAGGGAATACTAAAAGAGAATATTTAATTTACTGGATTTAGAAGAAGAAGAAAAATTCCTGCTTTTTTTCTTTAAAAAAAAAAAAAGTTGGCCAAGCACCTAATAAAAATAATTTTAAGCCAAGTGAAAAGATGCAATATCAATTTACAATCAATATAATGGAGGCCTTTGAAACATCAGTCCAAAAGGATGAGAACCAAGTAAACAATTAAGTGAATTTAGGAAAGGCTTTGGAGGGGAAAAAAAACAGCTGAAAGAATGCAAGTAGAGATCTGTAGACAACTCTGGAATACAAATGAGCGAAACTGATTTTGGACTTTTCTTGGTTTTCTCATTTTTTAATGAACGTCAGGTGCCAGTTTGCCCTAAGATTTGTCTGTGTTCAGGTGCACATTTCTTTGAACAAATGAACACATATCCTGGTAGAATGCATTTTTGTACCGATAAAGGAGGATATTGGTAGCTCAGGGTTGAAATGAGGGGTCCTTGGTGCTCTCTGAGCTTGCTTGTTTTCTTGAAGTGGTTAATTACCCAAATTAGGTAATATCTTCAGTGCTAGTAAGAAGTTGGGTTTGCTCTCATTGTATATTCTAATGTCTTGCCCTGTCAGTGTTGGTGGGGTTGGTCTTAGAGATTCTTTGGTTAGGATGTTTCCTGTTGGCTTCTTTGGCAGTTTCTTGATTGGGGTATTGTTTACTTGATTACTGGTCTGATGTTAATCATGGAGTTCATCTATGCTGACCTGGGTGCTGATAGCTGGTGGAGAAGTGCTTGGGTTTTTTTGTTCTCCTTTGGGCTAGTCCAGGGATAGGCAACCTTGGCTCTTTTATGACTCGTGGACTTCAACTCCCAGAATTCCTGAGCCAGCCATGCTGGCTCAGGAATTCTGGGAGTTGAAATCCACGAGTCATAAAAGAGCCAAGGTTGCCTACCCCTGGAGTAGTCGATTGTCTCTTTTGCATAGATTATAGATATTGTTAATGTCTATATGTCTATTGATGGTTCATTTGTCAGAATGCCAGACTTTTAGAAATTCCCTGGCATTTTTGGACTTGGCTTGGTCTAGGATGGTCACATTTTCCCAATTGAAAGGACACCCCTCCCCCGCATTTTTGTACTGATCAATACATTTTTATTCAGATTTTCCCATAATCGTGTACTGCAACCCAACATTTGGAGAACTGTTTATGACAATTAAGCTTTAGTCCATGTATTGTTTTTAAAATGTGAAATTAAGCCAGTGAGACTGCAAATCTGAATGAAACAAATTACCCCCATCTGTACTTGGAGGAGTGAGCACACAAGCCATATGCTTGGTCAATGAGCTATGGTTCCCCCCCCCCAAATCTTGTGTGTTTTTATTTCAATATTTATACACCAAACTGGTTTGTTTCAAGGTAATCACTTGCTAATAGTCCTAATATATATTACTGTCTTTTTGCCACCTCCTAATACTAAATTAGCATCATAATGCAGGAGAAAGTGACACTTTTATCATAATTAAGTTTTCAAATGAACCCTACTTGGAGGAATTTAATTTTCATTAAAGAAGCAACTCAGATTTCTTATCTGCATCATTTAGAGGATTAAAATGTCCGCCCTCCACTATTACGTCCTAGCTATTCTGAAAACCTTACCGGTGTGCAATAAATCGTTATATTCATCAAATCTGTCAAATGTATAGAACAGCCCATCTCACACAATGTTAAAAGTTTTGCATGTTAACTAGGTTTAGTAGTTTATTCAAATGAATGTTGCATTGCACTAACAATAATTAGAGGTCCGGTGCCATAAATTTATCAATAAGGGCAAGAAAACAATAATTTCTATTAAATGTGAAGCATATGAATACTTAGAAAACTTGAATGGTCCACAATGCAGTAAATCCTACAGTCATCAAGCCTGTACCTCTTTTCATTTCTAACTGTGGTCAGATGTTCTCCCTCCCCAAGCAATATAAGAGGAGGAGATAACATGGCAACTGTTCCTTTTCAGCCAAGTGGTCAGTCAATGGATTTGGCTAACCGTAATGGCAATAACCTTATCTCAACTGCAACAAAAATTTATGGAGCCACAGCCATTAACCACCTGCTGTATGATGCACAGATTTGTTATGGTCACCAACTTAACTCTGTAGAGGTAGTTCAGTCTAAATTTTTGAGAGCTCTATTGTGAATGTTCTGCTGCGTATCAAATTTCTTGCTGAGATAGGAAACTTAATTGGCTTAATTTCTTTGGAGACCACATGGGTTTTTCCCCACTTGAAATATTGGATTGAATTTTGAACATTTAGGTTCAAATTTCACAGGTAGAGTGTATATCATGACCTCACAGAAAACAGCATCTCTATTGATTTAAATTGCTGCATGTTATCAGCCAACAGCCTGGCTTTGCTTGCCTCTAAGAGAATTCCATCCAAGTTGAAAGGAAAGCAAATCAACCTAAGCAAACCCTGATTATTGTCCAGGCCAGCCCAGTAGTGCTAAGTACACTAAGATTCAAATTTCAAATTCAGAATAGAGCTGGAAGTAACCTTGGAGGTCTTCTAATCCAGAGGTCCTCAATCCTTTGGGCAACAGGGACTGGTTCCATGGAGAGATGTTTTTCATGGACCAGAGGGGGCATGGTTTCATGTACTGCCTGCATCCCGTGGATAGGGCTTCACTTGTTTACATGGACCAGTTGCTGGCATGCTGCGGCCTGGTGCCGATCCACGGACTGGGGGTTGGGGACTCCTGTTCTTCAAGCAGGAGAATCTATACCATTTCAGACAAGTGGCTCTCTAGTCTCTTCTTAAAAACCTCCAGTGCTAAAGTATCCACAAACTCGGAAGGCAAGCTGTTCCACTGGTTAATTGTCCTCACCGTTAGGAAGTTTCTCCTTAATTCCAGGTTGATTCTCTCCTTGATTAGTTTCCCTCCATTGTTTCTTGTCCTGCCATCTGGTGCTTTGGAAAATTAGTTGACCCCTCCTCCACACTTCTTTGTAGCAGCCTCTCAAATACTGGAACACCACTATAATGTTACACCTAGTCCTTCTCTCCTCCAGACTAGCCATACCCAATCCTGCAACCAGCCATACCCAATCCTGTTCTTCATATGTTTCAGTCTCCAGGCCTTTAATCATCTCAGTTGCTCTTCTCTGCACTTTTTCTAAAGACTCAACATCTTTTTTTATAATGTGGTGACCAAAAGTGTACGAAGTATTCCAAGTGTGGTCTTACTAAAGTTTTATACCATGGTAATAATACTTCATGTGATTTTGATTCTATGCCTCTGTTTGTACCGCCAATCCCATAGAATTTTCAGCCTTGCTTGTTAAGTCATTGTTGCCATTTTCACTGTTGAAGAAAGGTACAACATCATTCCTTCTGCTTCCTGAAAGACACAGAAGCTATTTCTCATGGGCTTTTTTGCTTCCTTTTATATTGTGTGACATAGAAATTATAGAATCTTGACCTAATAATATCTTTCCTAACACACTCCCAGGTCAACTCAGGAGAATGTAATAGTAGCCTCCCCTTAGCCTCATAGATCACCAAAAATATCCTAAAGAGTGGCTATATTCATTGCAATTGCCATCACGGTTAGATCTTCAACAGTCTACTGATTTGGGGTAGTTCAATTCCTTTTTATATAATCACTTCTTTTGGTATTATTGGTTGCTCTAACAAAGGTTTTTCCAGAGTTTTTGTTTTGGTCTTTACAAGCTTAATTTAACAAATGAACCATCCTCTCTTATACACCTTAACAGGATTGTGTTTAATTGGAGATCAAAATTGTCATGACAAGGGGGAAACACTCCCCAGAAGTCTACATCATGCAATTATATGGAGAGTAAGATAAAGTGAAGTGAAACACATGCTAAAATGATCAAAACACAACTAAGAAGCTAAATTACTAAACTCTTCTTCCTCTAATGGTGGCAGTGTTGAAGGACACAGCTCTGCTTCCCTTTTAAAGGGAAGAGGTCACACAAGTCTTTCTTAAATTGTGCATATTATTTACAAATATCCAGCACTCTCCAATTATTTTTAGAATCAATTTCTATTGATCTTTGCCAAAACCAAAGGCAAGAGGGAGAGAGAGAGAGAGAGAGAGAGAGAGAGAGAGAGAGAGAGAGAGGAATTGTTTTATCAGTCAGCAAGTTACGTAATTCTGATGCCATACATTATAATTTGTTCCAATTTGCTAACAGGACTAATTAATTAAATAATTATTCATGAATCTCTGTGCCTGACATGGCATATTGTCCCACTGTGACTCAAAATCTTGTTTGCTCCCTTTTGAACCCCTTGCAGTTCCAAATGCCTCTTATTTAAGGAAAAATTGGATACCCAGTGTGAAATTTTCCGCCACAAGCTCTTTTAGGCAGACTGATGCTGTTTTTTTTCTTCTGGAATATGATATCAATTAAAATAACTAAACCTTGGAGGGGTTTTTTTTTTAAATGTGTGTTGTAGATAGAATATAAGAGACAAAAAGATAGTACTGTATGCTTCAAAAGTCTCCCCAGGTAACGAATCGAATAGAATGTCGGATGGGATGGGAGAATTAGAAGAGAACAGGGAAAATGAGAGTAAAAAAAAAATGGAACAACTTTATAAAACTTTAGAACTGAAATTACTGAAGGCGAAAAGTCTTTTCAAAAAAAGCACAGTGTGTTCCCAACTGACATAGCTGTTTCAAGTCTTAAAACAAAGCCATACACCAGGTTCTCAATTTTCTTCTTCTTCTTGAAACTTCTGTACTGAGCTCAGAACAAAATGAGATTGTTATTTTGGGAATCTAAATTATCCTAATAAACAACAGAAACCAGAGTTCAGTTTTTAATTTTGTTTTTGTTGTGTAGACTGTCTGTATATTTGAATGAATAAATTGCTCAATAATACAGCATGAACTGTTACCACATAAAATTCTGGGGCCCTGAGGGAGGGAGGAAGGAAGGAAGGAAGGAAGGATTTAATCCAACTGAGACAATTTTTTGTAGTGTATCATGACATTCACATCTCTAACTTTTATCACAAATTCTGAAACTCACTGCAATTCAATAGATTAAGATTAAGACTCTCTGTTAATTCCATATTAGTCCTAAAATGTATGGTCTCAATTTACAACCATAAACATTATGATGGTTTGAAAATTCATGTTCTGGGTGGGGCATTTCATTAAAAGACCTTCAAGTTCCCTTCCAACAGTATAAATCTTTTATGTTGGTCTTCTAAGAACTGTCCTGGTTTGGATGGTTACATTGAGTATAGGATCTCCTGCTTGAGTAGGGGGTTGGACTAGAAGACCTCCAAGATCCCTTCCAGTTCTATTCTGATTGATTGGCTTAAGAGAAGAATTAGCATATTAGAAAAAGTTTAGATGTGAAGTTAGTGTAAAGCACACACATCCCTTTTTGTCACTGTATTTCTCAACCCTGGAATTAATTTGAGAAATTCTTTTAGTTAAATAGTTCAATATTGACACTGACTTGAATGAAACAATAAAATAATGAAATATATTCATTCCTATAATAAGAGATAAATTCTGAAACATTGAATAGAAATTATAAGTCATATATTCCTTTTACATGTAGGGTCCATATGTCAAATGTCTGTGGATAGATTCTCAGTCATCCAAGTCATGGTTGTCCCAAAGGTGCTTTTTCAGGAGCAACTGGACTTCCTTGAAGATGTTTCACTTCTCATCCAAGAAGCTTCTTCAGCTCTGACCAGATGGTGGGGTATAGAAGGATTTATATTCCTTGCAGACAGCTGGTCATTTGCATTCTTCCAGAGAGTCATTGAGGCCACTTGGAAGTTTTCTGTGTACTCAGGGTCACCTGAGTAGTGCAAATGTGCATGGAGCCTTCTGGCTGCAGGATGTTTTCTGCCCTGTTCCTATAGTCTGCAATGTTTTCTGGAAATCCGTTCATGCTCCCGCACCATTCGAAGGGTGTTCAACCCAAAGTACATATCTAAATGTCTATGGAGATTCTCAGTCATCCCGGTCATGGTTGTGGTCCCTTCACAGGCATCTTCCTGCATCTAATCCACTTCCTGGTACATTCTGTGGAAAGCAACAAGATCAGAGAATACAGATTATATATTCACTTCCCCAACACAACCTCCCCCACACACATACAGTAGCAATGTCATCTGACTGCAATCTGTTCACTCCTGTAGGATAGCTATCCATCATTCCTGTGGTGGTTGTTTCAGAGATACCAGACCATTTTCCTATTACTCTTAGTCAGTCTTGAAGGATCCTTCCTATTTATCAAAATCTCAGAGTCTTCCAAATTTTCTCGGGTGTGCATTCAGTGGAACAGCTAGAAAAGTTTCCCTGAGGAGAAAAATAGCACAAAAAACAGAAACACACAAAGCTAAATTTGATTCACTGTTGGGACAGTTTGCTCCATATAGGCATGCAGAAATGCCTGTTATCCAGTTATCTATTATCCAGTTATAATATTCATGCTTAGCCAGCTCTGGGTACAACCTTTTTGTAGTCTTCTTCAAATCAAAGTCAAGGATACCTATAAGGATTTCTTTGCAGGACAATAGAAGAACAGGATATGTTCCATTAGAAGACCAACTTCAGAGAGGATCATGCTATTCATTAATAGTAGCTGTAGCCTGGTTCAGTAGTACCTTGGCACCTTGTTTACTCATCGTTAATTGTTCTGGGAGGTGCAATGAGTACCCAAAATTATGAGTACCAAACACATTTTTTTCACAAGGAATAATGTAGTGAGGCACAAAGCAGCCAACACCGATAAGTTCTAGATTGTGTGTCAAGTACGAAACAAATGATGAGTACCGGGACAAAATATTTGTGTCAAAATGTGTTGAGTACCAAATTTGATGAGTTTCAAAGCAGTTGAGTACCAAGGTACCACGGTATATTTTAGAAGCACCCAATCTATCTGCTAATCAGCCTGAGCTAATTCCAAGACACATGCCTAGGCCTAATAATTACATCACTAAATTCTTCTTTAAGAAAAAAAAACTTTGTGATATATGCTATTTTAGTAGCCCCTGGACAGCTATATTAGGGGTCATGATGTCTTTCTTCATGACATATCACCAGTTTATGGAACAGAAATCAGATTTCTCTCCTTTCTTTAGCTGAAATGCTGCCTCTAACATTGCCTCTAACCAATTTTGTTTTTTATTTAATAATTTAATTTAAGAAGAAGGGAAAAGACAGTTTTAGGGACTGGAAAAGCTGGATGGCAGAGAGCCTTTATTTGGCGATGGGTAGATAATCCAGAACAAACCTTCCCTTCAGCTTCAGATGAATTTTGTGGCCTTCAAATGCTTACCTTTGCTTTGAGGTGAGGATTCAAGTTTTTCCAATCTCTCTGAAACTGCTGGGATGCTCATTCTGATTCCTTCCCAAATTCTTCTCACTGGGAGACTTCGGCTTTGAATAGAATACAGTATATTGTTGATTGCTTCATTATGTTTTTGAAGTAGGTATGTAAGGAATTCACTATTTTATGTTATTATTTGATTTTATTTCCAAATGTTATGGACTGGAAAGAGATGGAGGAAGGTTTCTGGAGAACAGGCCATATAAACACACAGCAGGAAATATTTATATAATTAGAGAAGATACAAGAAAATTGTCATAATGGGACTTTCTCATTGGCAGCCTCTCTTTTGTAGAAGCTTGGCCTCACAGATCCATATTGCTTGCTCCTTGCTGAGTTTCTTCAGGGCTGTAAAAACTACAGTTCAGTAAGGTCTTTGGAAGATGTTAATTTGGCCCTCTTTCTGGAAGATGCAACTTTTACTCTAGTGTTATTTTTTGTGTCTTTTATTTCTGTTGCTTTCAATTTGTTGTCAGAATTGTTCTGAACCTAACTAGACTAGAGCAGCATAGAAATCTTGGTAATAAAGAATAAAATCAATCAATAAGAGTTGAACGAGTGTGTTCAATAAAAAACATTTGAAGTTTTCTTTCTATCTATGCTTAGAAGTGAACAGAACGATCCAAAACACAACAAACCAAGATGTGTAGCATAATGCAATATATTTCCCAAGTCCCCGTGTTCCCAGATTTTGTGATGAACCTTTGGACTCAAAATTATATTACAGCTACATGTTATGGTAAAATACATATATGTAGAGTTCTTTTTTTTAAAAAAAGAGGAAAATATATCTTCTGTTCTTCTTTGCCACTGAAAAGACATGGCAGTGGTGATTTAACAACATTACAAAGAAGGTGCAAAAGTGAGTCAGTCATGTGACTGGGTTGCTTTACAGCAATCAGACCTTGATGGGAATAATCATCTCCATCACTCAAGGACTACCTGTAAGTTCAATAAAATATAACTGGCTAAATTCTTCAATTTTCTAAGAGGTGCTTCACAGGATGAATATTGTGAAGAAAGCATTGATTAAGGATTTGGCAATGGGAAGTGGGGATTGAACAGAACTATAGTCACCTATAGTTTCTCCACTTGAATTTATTTGTCTGTTTGCATTCTGCCTTTATTATTTTTACAAACAAATCAAGGCAGAGAATCCACCCAACACATCTTCCTCCACCTATTTTTCCCACAACAGCCTTGTGATGTGAGTTATGTTGAGAGAAAATGATTGGTCCAGAATCTGGATGTCAAGAAAGCAACTGACACATATACCTTGAGCAATCTTGAAGGACGGCCTAAGTGCAGAAATAACAGTATGTCCGTGTTTATATCTGAATGGGTAAGAAGTGCTCTTAAAATTATTGAAAAGAGAAACATGACAGTCTCTATACCCTTTTCATTTCATTTCTTTCTTTCTTTTTTCTTTAAAGCCATTGGTGGTCCTGGGTTATTTCTGATACTGTCACTTTTTCAGCTTTCTAATACTGTCTCTTCAGGATATATCTTTCCACAGAAGACAGGTTTTTTTTAAATGAACGTTTTGATTTTTTTTAAAGGAAACCTACATCTCTTTAAAAAATGTACGATGTAAAATGGATTGCAAACAGAGAAACACAGGAGCAGAGGCCAAAGGATGCTCCACTGAAATTTCACAAAGTTTAATTTTCAGAATGCTAGGTTATAATTTGGTGCACACTGTGCTATCTAGCCTTCTAGCAAAGCTCAAAGCAGGAAACCTTTTTTTTAAAAAAACACCACATGACATCTTCTTTGTCTCAGTGCTGGAAGTCAATTCCTAAAGTTTCTTTGAAAAAAGGAAGAGAAAAGGGACTGTGAATTATAAAATTCAAAAGCTGTGGAGCTTTTGAAATGATTGACTCTCTTGTTTTACGCCATGAAACTTCCCAACATTCACAAGTTCGTTTTGAAAAGTTGGGAGTTATGGATGTCCAACTAAGAGTGGGAGTTTACAGGGACAATTGGTGGTTGAAGGGACCGTCATTCATCTCTGTGTGATTCCTGATGCATAGAAATATTTAAACATGTCCATTCCACAGTCATTAAGAATATGTGCACCATAGCTAAAACAAACAAACGAACGAACCAAGCAACAAAATTTCAGGTTTTTTTTCCATTCATGTTAGCAGGAAAATACAGGTAGTCCTCGACTTACGACGACAATTGAGCCCAATATTTCTGTTGCTAAATGAGACATTTGTTAAGTGAGTTTTGCCCCATTTGCTGCATTTGTTAAGTGAGCCACTTCAGTTGTTAAGTGAGCAACACAGTTGTTCGGTGCATCTGGCTTCCCCATTGACTTTGCTTGTCAAAAGGTTGCAAAAGGTGATCACATGACCCTGGGACACGGCAACCGTCATAAAGACCTGCCAGTTGCCAAGCATCCAAATTTTGATCACGTGACCATGGGGATGCTACAACGGTAATGAGTGTGAAAAGAGGTCGTAAGTCACTTTTTTCAGTGCCGTTGTAACTTTGAATGGTCCCTAAATGAACTGTTGTAAGTCAAGGACATCTTGTAGTTGGACAGACGTTTTAAAACTATACTGAAAAAAAGTGGAACTTTGTAACCATTTCCATTTCCTATCTTTCATAGTATATAACAGCTTCCTTTACATCATTCTCTAATACTATTTTAAATTTTCCAAGAGTCGGGTTTAAATGCAAATCGTCCTGCTTTTACTCTGTGACCCGCAAATTTCTCTAATGCGCTCAAATGTAATTATCACAATGTGCATTGAGTTTTCATTAGTACGCTGTACCTTCTTTCTACATTTTTCCTTCCTAAGAAAGCACTAATGCTACTGGGCTTTCATTTATACCACTGCAAAATCTGGTGGGAAAAGATCTCCCAATTTTTCAGCTGATATAATTTGTAGAGGAAACCATTCTCATTTTACAAGTCTGAGCAATTTTGCTGCTTTGTTTACTTGTTACCAAAAAGGCACAAAACTGAGACATAAGACAGATTTCAGAAGCAGACTTAAGAGGCCCTTTTATCTGTCAGAATCAGAGTGTGATTGGCCCCGAGCACAAGCACTTACTCTCAGTGGGTGGGGCTGTAGAAGTTGTCCAACGGATATCTGAACACCAGAAAACCCAAACAGAAACCATGTAATGACAAATATTTTAGATTCAGAAGACTGTCAGGCCTCCATCCTTTTCCTATCTGAAAGAATTTTATACCAAAACATTAAAACATTTAACAAGGTAATAGAGTTGGAAGGCACCTTGGAGATCTTCTAGTCCAATCCCCTATACCATTTCAGACAAATGGTTGTCCAATCTCTTCTTAAAAACCTCCAGTGTTGGAGCACCCACAACTTCTGGAGACAAGTTGTTCCACTGATTGTTTCTCACTGCCAGGAAGTTTCTCCTTAGTTCTAGGTTGTTTCTCTCCTTGATTAGTTTCCATCCCTTGCTTCTTGTTCTGCCTTCTGGTGATTTGGAGAATAGGTTGACCCCTCCTTCTTTGTGGCATCCCCTTAGATATTGGAACACTGCTATCATGTCACTCCCTAGTCCTTCTTTTCACAAAACATGCACTCATTTTTTTCCAGTTGAGATTAAAATATGCATTAGATTAGAATACGAGATTAGAATATTAGATAAACCCTTTGCTTGGGAAATGTATACAATGTAGAGACGTGTTAAAACTGCTAATGACATCAATATCTTCATCACTCATACCGGTATACACCAAACGGATTCAGAATGCAGTCAGTTTTGACTTCTTCTGAAAATCACCAGGCATCCTGTGGCTGTTCTACAAATCAGTCTTGTCAGATATGCAGTAGGTTATTCTCAAGTACNGTCCTAGCTATTCTGAAAACCTTACCGGTGTGCAATAAATCGTTATATTCATCAAATCTGTCAAATGTATAGAACAGCCCATCTCACACAATGTTAAAAGTTTTGCATGTTAACTAGGTTTAGTAGTTTATTCAAATGAATGTTGCATTGCACTAACAATAATTAGAGGTCCGGTGCCATAAATTTATCAATAAGGGCACGAAAACAATACTTTCTATTAAATGTGAAGCATATGAATCCTTGGAAAACTTGAATGGTCCACAATGCAGTAAATCCTACAGTCATCAAGCCTGTACCTCTTTTCATTTCTAACTGTGGTCAGATGTTCTCCCTCCCCAAGCAATATAAGAGGAGGAGATAACATGGCAATTGTTTCTCTTCAGCCAAGTGGTCAGTCAATGGATTTGGCTAACTGTAATGGCAATAACCTTATCTCAACTGCAACAAAAATTTATGGAGCCACAGCCATTAACCACCTGCTGTATGATGCACAGATTTGTTATGGTCACCAACTTAACTCTGTAGAGGTAGTTCAGTCTAAATTTTTGAGAGCTCTATTGTGAATGTTCTGCTGCGTATCAAATTTCTTGCTGAGATAGGAAACTTAATTGGCTTAATTTCTTTGGAGACCACATGGGTTTTTTTCCCACTTGAAATATTGGATTGAATTTTGAACATTTGGGTTCAAATTTCACAGGTAGAGTGTATATCATGACCTCACAGAAAACAGCATCTCTATTGATTTAAATTGCTGCATGTTATCAGCCAATAGCCTGACTTTGCTTGGCTCTAAGAGAATTCCATCCAAGTTGAAAGGAAAGCAAATCAACCTAAGCAAACCCTGATTATTGTCCAGGCCAGCCCAGTAGTGCTAAGTACACTAAGATTCAAATTTCAAATTCAGAATAGAGCTGGAAGTAACCTTGGAGGTCTTCTAATCCAGAGGTCCTCAATCCTTTGGGCAACAGGGATTGGTTCCATGGAGAGATGTTTTTCATGGACCAGAGAGGGCATGGTTTCATGTACTGCCTGCATCCCGTGGATAGGGCTTCACTTGTTTACATGGACCAGTTGCTGGCATGCTGCGGCCTGGGGGTTGGGGACTCCTGTTCTTCAAGCAGGAGACTCTATACCATTTCAGACAAGTGGCTCTCTAGTCTCTTCTTAAAAACCTCCAGTGCTAAAGCATCCACAAACTCGGAAGGCAAGCTGTTCCACTGGTTAATTGTCCTCACCGTTAGGAAGTTTCTCCTTAATTCCAGGTTGATTCTCTCCTTGATTAGTTTCCCTCCATTGTTTCTTGTCCTGCCATCTGGTGCTTTGGAAAATTAGTTGACCCCTCCTCCACACTTCTTTGTAGCAGCCTCTCAAATACTGGAACACCACTATCATGTTATACCTAGTTGTTCTCTCCTCCAGACTAGCCATACCCAATCCTGCAACCAGCCATACCCAATCCTGTTCTTCATATGTTTCAGTCTCCAGGCTTTTAATCATCTTAGTTGCTCTTCTCTGCACTTTTTCTAAAGACTCAACATCTTTTTTTATAATGTGGTGACCAAAAGTGTACAAAGTATTCCAAGTGTGGTCTTACTAAAGTTTTATACCATGGTAATAATACTTCATGTGATTTTGATTCTATGCCTCTGTTTGTACCGCCAATCCCATAGAATTTTCAGCCTTGCTTGTTAGGTCATTGTTGCCATTTTCACTGTTGAAGAAAGGTACAACATCATTCCTTCTGCTTCCTGAAAGACACAGAAGCTATTTCTCATGGGCTTTTTTGCTTCCTTTTATATTGTGTGACATAGAAATTATAGAAACTTGACCTAATAATGTCTTTCCTAACACACTCCCAGGTCAACTCAGGGGAATGTAATAGTAGCCTCCCCTTAGCCTCGTAGATCACCACAAAATATCTAAAGAGTGGCTATATTCACTGCGATTGCCATCACGGTTAGATCTTCAACAGTCTACTGATTTGGGGTAGTTCAATTCCTTTTTATATAATCACTTCTTTTGGTATTATTGGTTGCTCTAACAAAGGTTTTTCCAGAGTTTTTGTTTTGGTCTTTACAAGCCTAATTTAACAAATGAACCATCCTCTCTTATACACCTTAACGTGATTGTGTTTAATTGGAGATCAAAATTGTCATGACAAGGGGGAAACACTCCCCAAAAGTCTACATCATGAAATTATATGGAGAGTAAGATAAAGTGAAGTGAAACACATGCTGAAATGATCAAAACACAACTAAGATGCTAAATTACTAAACTCTTCTTCCTCTAATGGTGGCAGTGTTGAAGAACATAGCTCTGCTTCCTTTTTAAAGGGAAGAGGCCACACAAGTCTTTCTTAAATTGTTCATATTATTTACAAATATCCAGAACTCTCCAATTATTTTTAGAATCAATTTCTATTGATCTTTGCCAAAACCAAAGGAGAGAGAGAGAGAGAGAGAGAGAGAGAGAGAGAGAGAGAGAGAGAGAGAGAGAGAGAGAGAGAGAGAGAGAGAGGAATTGTTTTATCAGTCAGCAAGTTAGTAATTCTGATGCCATACATTATAATTTGTTCCAATTTGCTAACAGGACTAATTAATTAAATAATTCTTCATGAATCTCTGTGCCTAACATGGCATATTGTCCCACTGTGACTCAAAATCTTGTTTGCTCCCTTTTGAACCCCTTGCAGTTCCGAATGCCTCTTATTTAAGGAAAAATTGGATACCCAGTGTGAAATTTTCCGCCACAAGCTCTTTTAGGCCGACTGATGCTGTTTTTTTCTTCTGGAATATGATATCAATTAAAATAACTAAACCTTGGAGGTTTGTTTTTTTTTAAATGTGTGTTGTAGATAGAATATAAGAGACAAAAAGATAGTACTGTATGCTTCAAAAGTCTCCCCAGGTAACGAATCGAATAGAATGTCGGATGGGATGGGAGAATTAGAAGAGAACAGGGAAAATGAGAGTAAAAAAAAAATGGAACAACTTTATAAAACTTTAGAACTGAAATTACTGAAGGCGAAAAGTCTTTTCAAAAAAAGCACAGTGTGTTCCCAACTGACATAGCTGTTTCAAGTCTTAAAACAAAGCCATACACCAGGTTCTCAATTTTCTTCTTCTTCTTGAAACTTCTGTACTGAGCTCAGAACAAAATGAGATTGTTATTTTGGGAATCTAAATTATCCTAATAAACAACAGAAACCAGAGTTCAGTTTTTAATTTTGTTTTTGTTGTGTAGCCTGTCTGTATATTTGAATGAATAAATTGCTCAATAATACAGCATGAACTGTTACCACATAAAATTCTGGGGCCCTGAGGGAGGGAGGGAGGGAGGGAGGGAGGGAGGAAGGAAGGAAGGAAGGAAGGAAGGATTTAATCCAACTGAGACAATTTTTTGTAGTGTATCATGACATTCACATCTCTAACTTTTATCACAAATTCTGAAACTCACTGCAATTCAATAGATTAAGATTAAGACTCTCTGTTAATTCCATATTAGTCCTAAAATTTGTGTTCTCAATTTACAACCATAAACATTATGATGGCTTGAAAATTCATGTTCTGGGTGGGGCATTTCATTAAAAGACCTTCAAGTTCCCTTCCAACAGTATAAATCTTTTATGTTGGTCTTCTAAGAACTGTCCTGGTTTGGATGGTTACATTGAGTATAGGATCTCCTGCTTGAGCAGGGGGTTGGACTAGAAGACCTCCAAGGTCCCTTCCAGTTCTATTCTGATTGATTGGCTTAAGAGAAGAATTAACATATTAGAAAAGTTTAGATGTGAAGTTAGTGTAAAGCACACAAATCCCTTTTTGTCACTGTATTTCTGAACCCTGGAATTAATTTGAGAAATTCTTTTAGTTAAATAGTTCAATATTGACACTGGCTTGAATGAAACAATAAAATAATGAAACATATTCATTCCTATAATAAGAGATAAATTCTGAAACATTGAATAGAAATTATAAGTCATACATTCCTTTTACATGTAGGGTCCATATGTCAAATGTCTGTGGATAGATTCTCAGTCATCCAAGTCATGGTTGTCCCAAAGGTGCTTTTTCAGGAGCAACTGGACTTCCTTGAAGATGTTTCACTTCTCATCCAAGAAGCTTTTCCAGCTCTGACCAGATGGTGGAGAATAGAAGGATTTATATTCCTTGCAGACAGCTGGTCATCTGCATTCTTCCAGAGAGTCATTGAGGCCACTTGGAAGTTTTCTGTGTCCTCAGGGTCACCTGAGTAGTGCAAATGTGCATGGAGCCTTCTGGCTGCAGGATGTTTTCTGCCCTGTTCCTATAATCTGCAATGTTTTCTGGAAATCCGTTCATGCTCCCGCACCATTTGAAGGGTGTTCATCCCAAAGTACATATCTAAATGTCTATGGAGATTCTCAGTCATCCCGGTCATGGTTGTGGTCCCTTCACAGGCATCCTCCTGCATCTAGTCCACTTCCTGGTACATTCTGTGGAAAGCAACAAGATCAGAGAATACAGATTATATATTCACTTCCCCAACACAACCTCCCCCACACACATACAGTAGCAATGTCATCTGACTGCAATCTGTTCACTCCTGTAGGATAGCTATCCATCATTCCTGTGGTGGTTGTTTCAGAGATACCAGACCATTTTCCTATTACTCTTAGTCAGTCTTGAAGGATCCTTCCTATTTATCAAAATCTCAGAGTCTTCCAAATTTTCTCGGGTGTGCATTCAGTGGAACAGCTAGAAAAGTTTCCCTGAGGGGAAAAATAGCACACACAAACAAACAAACAAACAAACACACAAAGCTAAATTTGATTCACTGTTGGGACAGTTTGCTCCAAATAGGCATGCAGAAATGCCTGCTATCCAGTTATCTATTATCCAGTTATAATATTCATGCTTAGTCAGCTCTGGGTACAACCTTTTTGTAGTCTTCTCCAAATCAAAGTAAAGGATACCTATAAGGATTTCTTTGCAGGACAATAGAAGAACAGGATATGTTCCATTAGAAGACCAACTTCAGAGAGGATCATGCTATTCATTAATAGTAGCTGTAGCCTGGTTCAGTAGTACCTTGGCATCTTGTTTACTCATCGTTAATTGTTCTGGGAGGTGCAATGAGTACCCAAAATTATGAGTACCAAACACATTTTTTTCACAAGGAATAATGTAGTGAGGCACAAAGCAGCCAACACCGATAAGTTCTAGATTGTGTGTCAAGTACGAAACAAATGATGAGTACCGGGACAAAATATTTGTGTCAAAATGTGTTGAGTACCAAATTTGATGAGTTTCAAAGCAGTTGAGTACCAAGGTACCACGGTATATTTTAGAAGCACCCAATCTATCTGCTAATCAGCCTGAGCTAATTCCAAGACACATGCCTAGGCCTAATAATTACATCACTGAATTCTTCTTTAAGAAAAAAAAACTTTGTGATATATGCTATTTTAGTAGCCCCTGGACAGCTATATTAGGGGTCATGATGTCTTTCTTCATGACATATCACCAGTTTATGGAACAGAAATCAGATTTCTCTCCTTTCTTTAGCTGAAATGCTGCCTCTAACATTGCCTCGCTCTAACCAATTTTGTTTTTGATTTAATAATTTAATTTAAGAAGAAGGGAAAAGACAGTTTGAGGGACTGGAAAAGCTGGATGGCAGAGAGCCTTTATTTGGTGATGGGTAGATAATCCAGAACAAACCTTCCCCTCAGCTTCAGATGAATTTTTCCAATCTCTCTGAAACTACTGGGATGCTCATTCTGATTCCTTCCCAAATTCTTCTCACCGGGAGACTTCGGCTTTGAATAGAATAATACAGTATATTGTTGATTGCTTCATTATGTTTTTGAAGTAGGTATGTAAGGAATTCACTATTTTATATTATTATTTGATTTTATTTCCAAATGTTATGGACTGGAAAGAGATGGAGGAAGGCTTCTGGAGAACAGGCCATATAAACACACAGCAGGAAAGATTTATATACTTAGAGAAGGTACAAGAAAATAGTCATAATGGGACTTCCTCGTTGGCAGCCTCTCTTTTGTAGAAGCTTGGCCTCACAGATCCATATTGCTTGCTCCTTGCTGAGTTTCTTCAGGGCTGTAAAAACTACAGTTCAGTAAGGTCTTTGGAAGATGTTAATTTGGCCCTCTTTCTGGTAGATGCAACTTTTACTCTAGTGTTATTTTTTGTGTCTTTTATTTCTGTTGCTTTCAATTTGTTGTCAGAATTGTTCTGAACCTAACTAGACTAGAGCAGCATAGAAATCTTGGTAATAAAGAATAAAATCAATCAATAAGAGTTGAACGAGTGTGTTCAATAAAAAACATTTGAAGTTTTCTTTCTATCTATGCTTATAAGTGAACAGAACGATCCAAAACACAACAAACCAAGATGTGTAGTACAATGCAATATATTTCCCAAGTCCCCGTGTTCCCAGATTTTGTGATGAACCTTTGGACTTAAAATTATATTACAGCTACATGTTATGATAAAATACATATAAAAGGTGTACAAATTTATATGTAGAGTTCTTTTTTTAACAAAGAGGAAAATATGTCTTCTGTTCTTCTTTGCCACTGAAAAGACATGGCAGTGGTGATTTAACAACACTACAAAGAAGGTGCAAAAGTGAGTCAGTCATGTGACTGGGTTGCTTTACAGCAATCAGACCTTGATGGGCATAATCATCACCATCACTCAAGGACTACCTGTAAGTTCAATAAAATATAACTGGCTAAATTCTTCAATTTTCTAAGAGGTGCTTCACAGGATGAATATTGTGAAGAAAGCATTGATTAAGGATTTGGCAATGGGAAGTGGGGATTGAACAGAAGTATAGTCACCTATAGTTTCTCCACTTGAATTTATTTGTTTGTTTGCATTCTGCCTTTATTATTTTTACAAACAAATCAAGGTAGAGAACCCACCCAACACATCTTCCTCCACCTATTTTTCCCACAACAGCCTTGTGATGTGAGTTATGTTGAGAGAAAGTGATTGGTCCAGAATCTGGATGTCAAGAAAGCAACTGACACATATACCTTGAGCAATCTTGAAGGACGGCCTAAGTGCAGAAATAACAGTATGTCCGTGTTTATATCTGAATGGGTAAGAAGTGCTCTTAAAATTACTAAAAAGAGAAACATGACAGTCTATACTCTATACCATTTTCATTTCATTTCTTTCTTTTTTCTTTAAAGCCATTGGTGGTCCTGGGTTATTTCTGATACTGTCACTTTTTCAGCTTTCTAATACTGTCTCTTCAGGATATATCTTTCCACAGAAGACAGGTTTTTTTTAAATGAACGTTTTGATTTTTTAAAAAAGGAAACCTACATCTCTTTAAAAAATGTACGATGTAAAATGGATTGCAAACAGAGAAACACGGGAGCAGAGGCCAAAGGATGCTCCACTGAAATTTCACAAAGTTTAATTTTCAGAATGCTAGGTTATAATTTGGTGCACACTGTGCTATCTAGCCTTCTAGCAAAGCTCAAAGCAGGAAACCTTTTTTTTAAAAAAACACCACATGCCATCTTCTTTGTCTCAGTGCTGGAAGTCAATACCTAAAGTTTCTTTGAAAAAAGGAAGAGAAAAGGGACTGTGAATTATAAAATTCAAAAGCTGTGGCGCTTTTGAAATGATTGACTCTCTTGTTTTACGCCATGAAACTTCCCAACATTCACAAGTTCGTTTTGAAAAGTTGGGAGTTATGGATGTCCAACTAAGAGTGGGAGTTTAAAGGGACAATTGGCAGTTGAAGGGACCGTCACTCATCTCTGTGTGATTCCTGATGCATAGAAACATTTAAACATTTAAACAGAGGTTATTTAAACATTTAAACATTTAAACATTTAAACAGAGGTTATTCCTCTGTCCTTGTTCTTTTGGACCTCTCAGCGGCTTTTGATACTGTAGACCACGGTATCATGCTGCGGCGTCTCGGTGAGTTAGGAGTGGGAGGCACCGTTATGCGGTGGTTCTCCTCCTTCCTCACCGACCGCACGCAGTCTGTATTGGCAGGGGGACAGAGGTCGACTCCTAGACCCCTAACTTG
>NW_015389871.1:36568-38889 GCF_001527695.2 Protobothrops mucrosquamatus
CCCTTTGCTTGGGAAATGTATACAATGTAGAGACGTGTTAAAACTGCTAATGACATCAATATCTTCATCACTCATACCGGTATACACCAAACGGATTCAGAATGCAGTCAGTTTTGACTTCTTCTGAAAATCACCAGGCATCCTGTGGCTGTTCTACAAATCAGTCTTGTCAGATATGCAGTAGGTTATTCTCAAGTACAAACAGTCACTCTTGGCCAATCCTGCCTCTCCATCACTGATTATTCTGAAAGCATTTTCATCCCCTTGTGCACGTGATGCCATAAATCTGCTGAAGACTTGATGGATTTAAGATTCACTAGCCGAATATCTGGAGCAGAAATCAAGCACGGTTTTCTCCTCTCTGGGGACAATTATTGCTGACATGAATGTTGCCATTCTGCAACAAAGAAACTTGAAAGTGAGACTGTAGAACCAAACTGCCCTGTTGGAAATGCACAAGTTTTGACTAACCCATTTGATCAGAGGAAAACAAAAATGGCTGGCGTAGATTAGTAGAATTAATACCTGTAGTCCTAAGTGAGCCCCACTTAAGTGAGCAACACCTAAGTGTGTTTTGTTCCATTTTACGAGCTTCCCTGCCACAGTTGTTAAGTGAATCACTGCAATTGTTAAGTTAGTAACGTGGTTGTTAAGTGAATCTGGCTTCCCCATTGACTTTGCTTGTCAGAAGGTCAAAAAATGTGATCACATGATTCCTGGACACTGCAACTGTCACAGATACAAGCCAGTTGCCAAGCGTCTGGATTTTGATCCCGTGACCCCATGACAGTGTGAAAAACAGTCATAAGACACTTTTTCAGTGCTGTTGTAACTTTGAATGGTCATTAAACAAATGGTTGTCAGTTGTGGACTACCTGTAATATCAATTATTGTTGTGGTGAATGATCATCACATATATTTTGAAAACATTTGATCCAACTGGTTCATTTTTAATTGCTACTCACCTCAAAATGCAGTATGCTTGATTTGCAGATTATATATATATAATTATATATATAATCTGCAGATTATATATATATGATCTGCAGATTATATATATATAATTAAAGCTATAGAAAAAGAAATGGAGGTGGAGGTGGAGGTGGAATTGGAGATGGAGACAGATGAAGAAGGAAATGGGAGATGGAAACAGAGCTATGGATGATAATGAATATTTCATGTAACTCATGAAGTTGACAGTAGATCAAGAAAGGTTATATGTAATATATTTGCTGGTCTTTCAGATCATACAAAATATTCTTCATTCTACCTGAAGAATAACAGACAGAATGTGAAGAATTACACAGTTACAGTTTTGCCAGACTTTACCTAACAATAACTTTAAATGTTCTGGCTCCTGGGACCAGTTTCTTTATTCATGTATGATTGAATACATTGGCAAATGACCCTTGTATTTTGCAATTGGACCAACTTGTTAGCAGAACACTTGATTATTTCTATGCAGGAAATAGGTTAAGAAGGCCATTGTTTACAAGACCAATTCAGATAACCTGCTTTTATTTTAATAGTGATTTTTCATTTCCAGTTGAGAACTCTGTCATAAAAGGGCTCAATAAATTATAGCTGTAGCTTCTCTCTTACTAGCTACAATCTCTAGTGGTGAGATACCACCCATAAATCTTCTTGATATAAACGTCTATGGTTTCTGAATTTTTTTTTTTTTTTAAAAAAAAAGCACATTCTTATATTTTCCTTCCAGATCATAGAGGTGTCCACTGGATTCTGTAAATGAGATTCTGTTAATAACACTAAATGATATTTAATAATAACATGTCATGATGGCAAAAAAGAAGCACCTATAAATTAGTTTCCACATTTGAATGGAAACTAATTTATCTTTTGACATTTGCATTGGTCTAATTGGGGATGCAAATTTTTCTGAAGATATCCTTGGTTTTTTCAGTGATATGCCAGTATATTTTAAAGAGAAGATTGGGCCAGATAAATAAATGATTATTAGGATTTAGAATTAACAAAATTTGCAATAGTGATGCAAGACTGGAAGACAATGGGTTCATAGTAAAACTTAGTCTTTTAATAGAATTTTATAGAATACTGGGATGACAAATTACAAAACTGAATTAATCCATGTACAATATTAAGGTTTATTTTGATTTTCATGGAATAGTGAGCGGTGGAGGCAAGGCAACATTGCATTTTATATATTTTCTTATTATTTAGCATATAATATGTTATTGTTTATAAAACATTTTAAAGAATTAAACAAGACTGGAAAAGTGAGAAATCAAGGAGGGAAAAAAGATCATCAAATTTTCAATTCCTTAGGAAGAAATAATACA
>NW_015389871.1:39906-77835 GCF_001527695.2 Protobothrops mucrosquamatus
TTCTTCTTCTTCTTCTTCTTCTTCTTCTTCTTCTTCTTCTTCTTCTTCTTCTTCTTCTTCTTCTTCTTCTTCTTCTTCTTCTTCTTCTTCTTCTTCTTCTTCTTCTTCTTCTTCTCCTTCTCCTTCTCCTTCTCCTTCTCCTCCTCCTCCTCCTCCTCCTCCTCCTCCTCCTCCTCCTCCTCCTTCTCCTTCTCCTTCTCCTTCTCCTTCTTCTTCTAAACCATGATTTGTGAAAACGTACATGCTGGGTTCTATGTAATTTTATATCTAAATGCACCAAACCACAAACCAACAACTATATTATGTCTTAGTGCCATGGATGAATTCATCCATTGTTTCTTTTTCTCTTTCTTTCTTTCTTTCTTTCTTTCTTTCTTTCTTTCTTTCTTTCTTTCTTTCTTTCTTTCTTTCTTTCTTTCTTTCTTTCTTTCTTTCTTTCTTTCTCTTTGTTTAGGTAAATATTAACCTATTTTCTCAGTCAAATAACTGGGAGGCGGGCATATTTATTTATTTTTACTCCAGAAATCATATGTTCTAAACATGACCATCAAGCTCTGCATTTAGAAATGATCAAGCAAACATACAAATAAAGGGAGAACTTTTGTAGGTACCTCAGTCCTATCAGCATTTATTCCCTATTCCTGAGTCCATATTTCCCACAGACAATTATTTCATTGTGTTGCTTTTACAGCTGTGGGTTTTGTTTCTGCAGTCTCTTGCTTTATTCTTATTGTAATGCTTGTGCAATTAATGAAAACGTTGTTATCTTTAAAAAAAATATCCAAATTGTAAATGGAAACAAAATTAATATTTTGCAGAGTATTATGTCTTGGTTTACAGAAATACTTTCGCAGCTGCCTGACTGGAATGTGCAGTATCAGAAAGCATTGAGATTACACACTGTGGATCAAAGTTATTTCTCATAGTCTTCATCTCTTCTCTAGAAATCACAGATGTTCTTGGAAAATTGTTAATTTATTCTTCCTGGGAAGATTGGTGTTTTTTCTTAGTTCATCTTGAGTGGGGGAAATACATCCTTGCCCAATGAAAGTGATTTTTGTTTTCAACAGACTTTGGATAAGTTTCATATTTTTTTAAAAAAAAAATAATAATCAAAGGATAATTCTGCTCCTGGAGTTTTAATCTCATGGACCTACATCAATTCACGTTGATCTTAGCTACTCGGTTTGGGTTTTTGCACCACCAAAGGCTCCTGTTGTGCATTTTAAAGCACCAGAAAAGAAGAAGCCATTTTAGAAACATGCCTGACAGAAATAAATGGTTTCAAAATGCAGGAAAATCATAGCTGATTTAAAGTGTACAATAGAACTGATTTTCAGTGAAAATCAGCAGGAGTCAGTTCTTCATACTACAGCTAAAGATGCAAATGTGTGACTATTTTATTGGAAAAGAGATGGTGTATGTATATACATACGTACATACATACATACATACATACATACATACATACATACATACATATACATATTTTTGATAAATATATTTCAGCATGCAACCAGTGACCAAATGTAGATAATACTTGAGTTTAATGCTTATCATAATCCAAAGACATGCATTTTTCTTTTGGATGGAGGTTACTTTTTTGTAGTTTTCATGAAAAGCTCAATTCACATCTTGCAAATCTATATGTGAATGTGAAGGGTTTGATGGAGCATTTTAATGTGTTGTTTGTAATCTCATCCACCTCAACCAGATATGCACAATGGTAGAGTAGAATAGAATAGAATAGAATAGAATAGAATAGAATAGAATAGAATAGAATAGAATAGAATAGAATAGAATAGAAGGGACCTTGGAGGTCTTCTAGTCCACCCCCCTGCTCAAGCAGGAGAACCTATACTGTCTCAGACAGGTGAATGTCTAGTCTCTTCTTAAAAATCTCCAGTGATGGAGCACTGGGGGTAAGCTGTTCCACTAGTTGATTGTCCTCACTATCAGGAAGTTTCTCCTTAATTCCAGATTGCTTCTCTCTTTGATCACTTTCCAACCATTGTTTCTTATCCTTCCCTCTGGTGCTCTGGTGAATAACGTGACCCCCTCTTCTTTGTGGCAGCCCCTCAGAACCTGGAACACTGCTATCATGTCTCCCCTATTTCTTCTTTTCTTTAGACTAGCCAAACTCAAGTCCCGTAGCCGTTCTTCCTATGTTTTAGTCTCCAGGATTTTGATCATCTTAGTTGCTCTTCTCTGAATTTTTTCCAAACTCTTAACATCTTTTTTGTGATATGGTGACCAAAATTGGCTGAAATATTCCAGGTGTGATCTTACCAGGGTTTTATAAAGTGGTACTAATACTTCGTGTGATCTTGATTCTATGCCTCTGTTTATACAACCCAGGATTGTATTAGCTTTTTTGATTGCTGCTGCACACTTCTGGCTCATAGTGAAGTGATCGTCCACTAGAACTCCAAGGTCCCTCTCACAGTTACTATTTTTAAGCCAGGTCTCACCCAATCTGTACTTGTACCTTTGATTTTTTCCTGCCTAAATGTAAAACTTTGCTTTTCTCCACATTGAAACTCATTTTGTTGGATAGGGCCCATTGTTCAAGTTTGTCAAGATCTTTTTGGATCCTGAGTTTGTCTTCTGGGATGTTGGCTACTCCTGCTGGTTTGGTGTCATCTGCAAATTTGATGAGTTCCCCTTCAATTATCTCATCTAAGTCATTGATGAAGATATTGAAGAGTACTGGGACTAAGATAGAACCTTGTGGTACCCCACTGTTTACATTAAGATATATTAAAATGGAAAAAAGTGTATATACCAATAAAAAGGCACAAAAAGTTTACATTAGGAACCCTACACATGGCAAGATCAGTGTGTGTTCATATTGACATGTCCAAATTCTCAAACCAGAATTAGATGAAAAGAAAGTTAGCAATAGAGGAATGATTTTTTTATTTTTCTTATTTTCATGAGTGAAGGCTATCTTGCTTGTTCAAAATCTTGGTTCTTTGAAATTCTTGTCCAAGCAACTTCTCTGCCCTTTTTCCACTTTGTAAATAAAAGGGAAACAATCTTGCTCTGATCAAATCAGATGTTGCTGAATAGCCAAATCATATTCATTGCCATCAGTCCAAATCAATCCACAGGAGAACCAAGGCCTTTTTAGCTTTTTTTCAATTATTTCAACATTACACCAGTCATTTCCACTTAACACCATCATCTGTTACATACATCATTTTCTAGGTTTTTTTAAAGATCAGTTGGAATCCTATTGAAAACTGTTGTCAGCTAGTTCTGATCTGTTTGTGGCACAGCTTGTTGCTGTTTCTACAAGGCTATTTTGTCACATAGTCTTGTATCCATATATTGCATACAGAAGGAAGGAAGGAAGGAAGGAAGGAAGGAAGGAAGGAAGGAAGGAAGGAAGGAAGGAAGGAAGGAAGGAAGGAAGGAAGGAAGGCCAGCTAATGATCTCTGAAATTCAGGATATAAACAGGTGTAGAAAAATGATGAAAACAGATAGAAATAACAGTGTTCTACTTCACATGCTATTCAATTTCTATTGAAACCACCATTTAAGTAAAAAAAAAAGTCCAAAAATATGAAGTTTGGCAGGCTTTTACCTTCCTTGTCTTCCATAAAACTTTGAAGACTTGGTTTCCGCCCAAGTGCTGGGATGAGATGACTGCATATCTCACACTTGACTTAATGCCAAGTTTTTGTTTTTAATGTGTATGTGTTTAATGTGTATGTGTTTTTGTTTTTAATATATATATATATGTGTGTGTGTGTGTGTGTTGTTTTAATTTTTGATTGGGAGTCACCCAGAGTCTGATATAAGATGGGCAATTACACAAATGTTTAAAATAAATAAATAAATCATAAAATCATTGGGATCTTGAAGGCAGGCGTCCTTATACCATCTTGGACAAATGGTTTCTCGGAAACCTCCAGTGATGGAGTATCCACAACTCTGGGAGGCAAGCTGGTCCATTTCCAAAGGTGCTTTTTCACGGGGCAGCCAGGCTTTCTTTTTTCTTGGATGAGAAGCGAAACGTCTTCAAAGAGAAAAAAGAAAGTCCAGTTGCCTCGTGAAAAAGCACCTTTGGGACAACCATGATCTGGATGACTAAGAGACTCTATAGATAAGCTGGTCCATTGATTAACCATTCTCACTGTCAGAAAATTCCTCCTTATTTCCAGATTGGATCTCTCTCTGATGAGCTTCCACCTATTGCTTCTTGTAATTAAAAAAAAAACATTTTCTGAGCAATGAACCTCATTATTTAGGAATAAGATATTGCAAATAGCTGTGATCAATATTGATGTGACCATCATTCTTTTTTTTTTTTAAAGGGCTTTAGTGTCAAAAAATAAATAAAAGGTGGTTATCAATGGTGTCGATTTACCCTAACTTTATGTAACTTTACTTTAATAACTGATGGGTGATGGGACCATTTTTTTCTTCTTCTCTTCTTTTAGAGTCATACTTGATTGCATTTCACCAAAATAAATGCAAGTCAGCCAGAGGCCATAAAACCTAAATCTTGTGGATTTTTATTCATAAAAGTACTAGGTGCCGTTGGTGCTGAAATCTTCAGGCATTTTTTTTTTATAACAAAGATGTAAAGAGCAGCTTAAGATGGTCAAGCATCCCTGTTATGGAAAACTGCATGAATTCCACAATGCCTGGAGAAATATAGTTCTATAATTTCTATAGTCAGAAAAAAAAATAGATTAATTGGCTGAACAACCCACATGGCAAAATATCTTCACTCAGCAAAGCCTTTTAATATCTCCTACAATTTTATTTCCACTGGCTTGGAATCTGTAAATGTACTTGGTCCTCTCAGCCAGCTAAGTTATTTTATCTCACTTCCTCTAAGAAAACCTCAGTTAATTTCTGAATTTAGTCTAACAATGTTTTTTTTTAAGAACTGGTCTTGATTAGATATTTCATACTTGGCTCTAAACCAGTGCAATACAAGTATGAGTGAAAAAGTGCTTGCTGGGTCAAATTTTAATCTGAGATATAGAAGAATTGTGGTTGCTAGCATTCAACTCTCTTTTGATACGTGCATTAGAAATCTCTAAAGGAATAACTCTGACTTTTCCCCTCTTATTTATGAAAAATCCAGAGCTGTTTCTCTCCATCTCTCTCTTTCTTTGTGTTCCCTTCTCCCTGCTACATTCTTAAAAGTAACATAATACATGTCATCTTTCTATAGTACGTATTTTCATTTCTCTTGGTTTGTACCTGCAGTAGGTAGTGAATTCTGAATGTTTACAGCGCTCAGTCATTTATTCATTTACAGCCAGAGAGCATTAAAACTGCCAACAAAATAAAATTAATTAAAAACACCTGGCATTGAATAAGTTATGATCCTAAATTGAAACAATTACATGTAAAGCAGTAATACACAATAAGGTAATCCCCAATATTGGAAAATAGTCATTTTAATTGTCTAAATAATGTTTAGCTGATCTATACAGGAATAAGCTAAGCCCGTTGACTTCTGGATGGCAAGTCCATTGGAACAGAACCCAATGACTTTCTTAGACATTTCTACAAAAATGTCCACCAGTAAGACCTCTGCAATCTCAGACTCAGCCTAAACCAGCGGTTCTCAACCTGTGGGTCGGGACCCCATTTGGGGTCGATCAACCATTTCACGGGGGTCGCCAAGCAAGGCTGTCCGCCATTTTTTTTGTCCGCCATTTTTTCCCCTTTTCCGGTGGGTGCCTTACCTCCCTTGGGCTGGGCCAGCTGGTGGTCGGCCTGCTCCGTCTCTGCCGCTTGCCAGCTACGCCTCGGCCGGCGCAGGGGCGGGACCACGCATGTGTGGCGCTCCCGGGCAGGGAAAGTCCTCGACTTACGACCGGTTGGGTAGTCCTCGACTTACGACCGGTTTAGTCCTCGACTTATGGCCGGTTTAGTCCTCGACTTACGACCGGTTGGGGTCGCGGCATTAAAAAGGTTGAGAACCACTGGCCTAAACCCTTCAACGAAGCAAGCAGTAATTCTCTGCTCCATCTGATGGAAGAACAAATATTCCAACAATTTTCCATGGGAAGCTCTCTTGATGATATCACTGCTATGGGAAAAAAAAAAGCCTATGGAGTTTTTCCCCTTGTAAGTTTTTTTCCCCATAAGATTTATGGAAGAAAACCAGGAAAGCTGAAGGAAGTTTGTGCAATGAAAGGCAGAATATTTATACCCAACTGCTTTGTCCATCTGAGGCTCAACCAAGCTGAAGAACCCCAATTTCATCTCTGTGACTTTCATTAAAATAAACTTTTGAAAGACAAGCCAAAAGGAAACTTTCTCCCCCCACAAATGAAATGAAAACCGACAAAGAAAAGAAAGGCAGGATATCTTCTTTGGTTTCACTAGAATAGATAGTCCTTGACTTACAACAGTTCATTTAGGGACCCTTCAAAATTACAACGGCACTGAAAAAAGTGACTCGTGACCATGTTTCACACTTTGCAGCAGCCCCATGATCATGTGATCAAAATTCAGATGCTTGGCAGCTGATTCATACTTATGACTATCGCTGTGTCCCAAGGGCACGTGATCCCCTTTTGCAACCTTTTGACAAGCAACATCAACGGGGAAGCCAAATTCACTTAACAACTGGGTTACTAATTTATCAACTGCAGTGATTCACTTGGCCACGGTGGCAAGGCAGGCCATAAAACGGGGCAAAAGTCACTTAACCAATGTCTCACTTAAACTTTGGGCTCAATTGTGGCCATCCATTGAGGACTAACTGTACAGAGTTGCCATCTTAATCCTCGTAGATATAACGATGAGACAGGCGGGTTCAGCAAGGTGACTTGGAAGCAAAACCAGGAATGTCATCCTGGTATGTTAAACCATCCTGCTCTCCTCAAATGACACGGAACAGGTAGATTTACTTGGCAGTGTTGAAATAAATCCACTGACATTTCAGTAGCTTTTACATATGCAACGAGGCTACAGTTAAGTCCTTCTCAATCCACCAAATGTCTTCAGCCTGGCATGAATACTCAAAGCAGAACCAATCTGAGCCTTGACTATGTGATGTTAACTGTTTCAGTATTTCTACAACAGATAAGTAGCCTAATTTCAGTAAAATGACAAGGTGAACAAGTCTGGGAATGAGTCACTCATTCTCAGGTCTTGTCAAAAGGAATCCATTTAAACATTGTTTTAAAAGCCTACAATTTCTCCCACTAATGGCAGCTAACAGCATGTTCATTATCTATTTTAGCAGGTCCTGTCAATTTCTACTGCAGGCATACTATGACAATTTTGGGAACAAATTCATGCCCCTCTCAGGGGGAAAAGAAAAGAACCAAGAGGATCAGAATTTTTTCCCCTTTTTCCTTGACTTTTAGTATCCCTTTGTGATTCAACCGCTGATTTGCATAAATATGATATCCAAACACGATATCATATTTATGCCCAAGAAAAGCAAACATTCATGGCTGCATTGGAAGTTTTTACACCCCATAAACCTGCTCTGGACTTGGATAATAGTAATAGAAATATATAAAATGTGCAAATGTACTTCGTAAATACAGTATATTCACAGGTCTCTAAAAATAATGAAGCTTTAATCTATTATATTAACTGATTAACTGGAAAACCATATAATTCAGTTGTTGGCTTCTGGGTCTCCGATGAATGAGTTCATTATCCGATGAAGAGTCTAACTTAGAATAACTCCCCATCTTTAGTACTTTTATTACACATGAAGGCTAACTAATTCTTCAACTTCCCTCTTTTTTTTTTTAGTTTAACAAAGTGAAAAGAATAAAAAGCTACAGAAATCTACTCTAAAGCTAAGTGTAAATGACTTCTCCAAATTCTTTGCCCTGCTTGTGGGAAGAAAGATGATGAAAAAGAGAATTATTTCTTTTAATGGAATTTTTTTCCCCAAAGGGTCCTTTGGTGAGGGTGGTACAGGTTGTTATTAACCTGTGTTTATTAATCAGTCTGTCTTGCTATCCAGCCACCAATTTTTATTATTCACATTCTCTAAACCTAGTAATTATTCTAGGATATTATGTGCATATCTATAGAAATAAGGTAACCACCACCACAAGGATGAATAAAGGAAAATAAATTTTGCAAAAAATATCCCCTTTTAGAAGGAGATTACAGTAAGAAAAGAAAAACTTGAAGAAATAATTCTTCAAAAATGTTCCCTCGGGTTTATTATGAACATCGGAGGAACTAGTTGATATTTTTTGAAACATCAGAGAAGTATCAAGCAACTAACCTTTCCTCAACTGATTTAACTCAATGAAAGAAACTTTTGAGGGGTTTTTTTTTCAGAAGAAAGGGAATATTAATGGCATTTTTGTGGATAATAATAATAATAATAATAATAATAATAATAATAATAATAATAATAATAATAATAATAAAGTTGGAAGGGACCTTGGAGGTCATCAAGTCCAACCCCCTGCCCAGGCAGGAACCCTACACCATTTCAGACAAACGGCTGTCCAGTCTCTTCTTAAAAACTTCCAGTGTTGGAGCATGCACCACTTCTGGAGGCAGGTTGTTCCATTGGTTAATTGTTCTAACATTCAGGAAGTTTCTCCTTAGTTCTAAGTTGCTTCTCTCCTTGATCAGTTTCCACCCATTGCTTCTCGTCCTGCCTTCAGGCGCCTTGGAGAATAGCTTGACTCCCTCTTCTTTGTGGCAGCCCTGAGATATTGGAACACTGCTACCATGTCCCCCCTCATCCTTTTCTTCGTTAAACTGGTGATGGGCACTGCTTTATTTACAATATATCCAAGGGTGTTGTATGGAACTGCTGTTTTCTATTGAACACCCTAGTAATCTGCAGTAGCTGGCTTCTTCTATTTTCACTGAATATCAAGAAAGACCTCATCTGGAAACTTCTTCTATGGGACTTTTCTCAGATGGTGCTAATGTCACCACTAAAAGGTTGATCTTTATAACATGACCATGTCACACATAATACTTGTAAGGAGATGACCAGGCTGAGCCTGAGGACAGGGTCAAATGTGTCATTAATTTGGAGTTCCGCTGACTCTTATCTAGCACCAATTTGTCTTGACATTAGTAGTTCAGATACTTGTGCATAAACTCAGAGTACTCTATCCTCTCTCCTGATTTCTTGCTCCTGACAGTACTTTTGCTACACACAAATATGTAGCTTTGGATCATTCTTCTCAATAAATAAATGAACAAGTAGAATGTTTTGACTTATTTGTTTAATTAGGTTCTCGTTATCTAGTTTTAAGTTTTAAGACCTGTGTGGAGAACAGATCACACTATACATCATATTTATTCAGAAATATTGAAAATTCAAACAGGTTCACAAACTTTAAAGCACCTCTATGTGCTTTATTTATAAACCATAAAGAATTCTATTCTTGGACAAACTTGCCATGGTAATGATTGAAACAATCTCATATCAAGTTGCTCTTCTGCTCAAAATTTCTCTTCCCTTCCCATTGCTTCCCACCTTCCCATAGTAGCGGTTACTGGAATTTCTTTCCCCATATAAATTTCTGTGTAATAATTTTAACAAGCCCTCTCTTTCTTTGGCAATCCAAGTATCTTGAACACAGATGTAGAAGAAATGTCTCAGACATGACTGGGATATTTTCACTACATTTTGTGACTGCATGACAGAATTAACTGGGAGATATTTCAACTCATCATTATCTATTCAGTGGGCTGACGAAAGTGTAACTGCCACGATGTCATTGCTGGCTCATGAAAGAGCGCATCAATTCCCAGTAAGTGGAGTTGAGTAATTTTGATTAATGTGTCAATCCATGTATGAAGCAACAAGCCTTTTATGATATCTCCAATGATATATATACTGATGGCATTCATCGGCTTGTTCCTTTTGAGATGATATTATAGCCTGAGCGTATGACCAAATGTTCACGTGTTCTGCTTTATCCAAGAGGCAAATATTTTTTGTCCATAAATGTATATCAAATGACACACACACACACACACACACACACGTACTGGGAAATCTCAATTTCTTGATGTCTACATCAGATAGGAAGATTAAGAAGTATATTCACATCCTACTTATAGCTAGAGATGCATGACATTTATCTAACGTTGAAATCAAAGGTGCACATTGAAGTCCTGCTTTTATTGAAACATGTCTAGAAATGAAAGTAATTCATGCTTCAGAATTCAATTTAAAAGACCTGCAAAGTACATTAGGAGATTTTATATATTATGATCCAAATATTCATTGCCATTTCTCTCTTTTTCCCTCTCTTTCTCCCTCCCTCCCTTCCTCTCTTTGTGCATGTGTGTGAGAGAGGAGAGAGAGAGAGAGAGAGAGAGAGAGAGAGAGAGAACGAACTGATTTTGAACCATTCTATATACTACAAAATATAAACTTTCCAGAATATCCATGATGTCTCCCCCCCCCCCCTCTTTTCCACCAGTTAAATTAAATAGACCTGTGGAAGCTTTCAGAAATATTTTACATGATGAATTTCTACTGCCAGTGAACATTGGATCAATCCCTTGGCTGTCCTCAGGTAAGAATTTGCTTCCTGGTGAAAAGCTGTCACCAGCTCTTTGGGTGACCTCTGACTAGCCTGATCAGTAAGAGAAAACAAATTATAGCGCAAGGCCATATTTTGATACCTGGCAATTCGTGTCTACATTACCTGCAGAGAAAAAAAAAGATTTTTGGGAAGCCCTTGGCTGAAACCCATCCTTTTAACTAAGCTTCCTATTTTCATAGCAAATACTCAGAGACCTACTTGAAAGAGAATCAAACTCATATACTCACACAGTTGAAAGAGGTCACACCAAACCATGAAGATAGTATTCAGTGAAGTCATGATATATGCTTTTGAAGCTTATTTACTATCAATATTTTCATTCCACCATAAGGCTATCAGCTCTTAAATAGTACATCAGAAAGGGGAAACATATGTTTATGCATTGAATATACATTATCTATATTTTCATTTTTCTTTATCATCTATAAAAATTTTCCAAGTCTATTATGGTAATCTCAAATCTGTCAGAAACCTATTCCTTAACAAAAAGGCAATTTGAAAGCAAGTTTTTGTCCAGACTTAAAAGCATAAAAATGAAATGAGCGAGTGAGTGAAGTGAATGAATGAATGGAATGGAATGGAAGTCCTTTTACATCAATAATTAGGAAATAAACAAAAGAATCTCAGTGGAAAGTGAGACACAGATAATTTGAAAGATTCCTTGGTGGGTTTTTTTTGGGGGGGGGTTTCTTTTGTAATCTGGCATGGAAACGATAAAGGAGAGAGAAATTTTTACAGAAATATAGAAAGAAGAGCTTGTGGATGCTAATGTATGCATTCAATTTAGATTAAAAGGGAACTATGCTGTTGCTGTTAGTCATTGAGGGCAGCGGAAAAGATGGCAGTTGAGCAATAACTGGGAATGGCACTAAGGTCATGTCACAATGTGAAGCTTTGAGGACGTTCTTAGAGAGATAGACAAACAGTTAGGGGTCTGCTGGCAAATGTTGAGTGATAGCACCTCCAGCTTTCTGGAGTGTTTGGGAAATTGAGTGGCCTTGACAAATCTAATAAGTAAATTAATAAGTCGACAAAGGGACAGGATGAGAAGTGATACTGTCTCTCAACATCTTCTTGGGTCACCTCTGTGTATTTATCCAAGCTAGTCATTCCAATCAAAAGTGAAATGTTTTTGGTACATTATTAGAAATGAGAAAGTAATATTTATTTCTTTGTCAAATTTATTTGTGCTGATCTTGTGGTTCAGGCAACTCTGAGCAGACACAAAGATGTACATGCATGCACACATTCTTTTTTCCTAATAATTTTCTGACTGCTTCCTCTATTCTTGATTGGGATAACTGGTTTGGTCAGATACTCTGTACACTTTCAGCAAGTTTTGGGCATGCCCATCCTTCACTCTCTCTGCAGCAATGAAAACAGATTGCACAAGAGGTGGCTGGATATGTGGAAATTTAGATGCAACTTATTTTCATATTTGGTGGACATGTAGGGAAATAAAAGCATTTTGGATTAAAATTTGGTGGAATATTCAAAATGTTTTTAAGAAAAAGATAAAGTTTACACCACAGATATTTTTGTTAGGTATTATGGAAGATTTGGATGTTAGAGAAATGAATTTGATGTTGAATCTTATAACGGCTGCAAGACTACTAGTAGCTCAATATTGGAAAACGGAACGTCTGGCCACTATAGAAGAATGGTCACTTAAAGTCTCAAATTTAGCAGAAATGGCCAAGATTTCCGCTTATGTGAAGGACTATTCACAAGAAAGATATATTTCGGTTTGGAGAAGATGGATAGATTATATTGAGAAGAAATATGGGACCAAAAAGTTCCATTTGGTTTTTGAGTGAATTTTAGAGTATTATTGTTGTTATATAGTTATATAGTTTATTTATCTTTATTTTTAATTATTAATATGATATTATTATTATTGTGTCTAATCTTAGTATATTTTATGTTACAAAGAGAGTTAAAGGATTTTACAGACTTGTTATTCTAATAATTGATTAATGTTACTTAGAATATGATTATTTTATTGTTAACCCTGTGATTAGCTCTGGGAAGTGGGGAGGAGGGAGGGGGGAGGGGGAGGGAGGGTTTTGGAGAGGGGGCGTAATTATATTGTAAAACTTTTATAAAACTTTTAATAAAAAAAAAGAAGTAGTGGCTGGCTATAATAACAAAACAAGAGGTTATATTGATCAGAGTAGCAAAGACGCTACTCTGACCTTGTTATTAAAGTTGTGTATTCCTGACAATGAATAGCCAAAATATCTCCTCCTGCTACTTTTTATATAAACACGATTAGATGGACTTTTCACACTGCTGGCAGAAGGCAATCTCTTGACTAGGGTTGTCAAAACAAAGGAAGGAAGACCAAGTTGGCAAATGTTTTCTTCATTGCTTTAGTTAGGAGGAGAGCTACAAATATTTTCATTGGGCTCACCTGACCTTCCCATTGAACCTCTGCAAGAACAGTAATAAATCAGTGCCTGAAAAAGTTGACTCTCTTTTTGGAGCTTGGAAAATAATCATGTATCGACCTCATAACAGCATGCTACTTTTTGGCATCCTTGCCATGTTCCAGTCAGTAGTTACTATAAGCAAATAGGTCTGTTTGACTGTTTGTTGAAGTCAAGGAAGAGGATGAAGGGAAGGTATATGAAAGAAGGGGAATATTAAAGATTGAACAAAATTTCAATATTTTCATTTAGCAGGGATTAACAGGAAAAGCACAATGGTCCTAATCAGAAGAGACAACCACAGTAGTACCTTGGTACCCATTATTAATTGGTTCCAGGAGGTGCCAATGAATACCCAAAATGATGAGTACCAAACATTTTTCCCCATAAGAAATAATGCACTGAGTCACAAAACAGCCGACACCGACAAGTTCTAGATTGTGCATTGAGTACCAAACAAACAATGAGTAGTGGGACGAAATGTTCTCGTCAAAATGCATTGAGTATCAAATTCAATGAGTTTCAATGTAGCTGAGCACCAAGGTACCACTGTATGGTGATAGACAATTACACATCTGGTGGCCTTTCAACTGGGTAGTTTGCAATCCTTTTGCATTTTCAATTCAGCGAACATACATTAAATATATGGAAAAGGATTGAGGGCTATTATGGTCCTTCAGACTCAGAGAGAAGGGCAGAATGTACATCAAATGAGTATTGAGTAAACACACATAGCACTGCATGGCCACGAATGAGTAAAGTTTAACACTGATTGGGGTCTTTTGTTCTTCTAGATAGATATAACAAGACATCTCTTTAGTGCAGATGAAACTCCCAAGAGTCTAGAAATGCTTATGAAATCTTCAGAGAGGAGAACAAAGCTGTATGAAATATTCACAGCCTAAGCCTACAGTGAGAAGTGGGACCTCTTCAGCAAATGTCAGCTTTTGGATCTGTCAGGCACTTTCTAGTAAAATGTGCAGGGAATCCGTCATCTCAGCAGGATCCCTAGCTTTGTCAAGTAGTGAGTGATAGTTTGGCCAAGAAAATGTTGAGAAACTTGTCAGATGAAGCCAGAGCTTTAGGAACAATCAGCAGAAAGTGTATTCAGGGAATAATCAAGTTACCAAAAGCCTGGGGAGATTAAATCTCTCGCCCTTTCCTCAAATTGTAGTTTATATGCATTGGCTCTGCAAGGCTCAGCAGAGTGGGCAAAATAAATCTCTTGCTTTTTATAACCCACTCTATCTCGATATGTATTCTCAGGATAGGACCCTTTTCTTTTTCCCTATGACTCCCTTTGCCAAGTGGAAAACCTGCGGGAATTCCAAGGTTACAAGCAATGTGTTGTAGGAGATGACCAGGCTGAGCCCGAGGGAGGGGTCAAAGGCATCATAAGTCACAAGTCCCTGCATGCCCACAATAGATATAAGTCCAGTGCACCTTGACTACCTTCTTAATTCCCACTCATTTCCCTTTACTGTTAGTAGCTCAGATTCTTGTAGTGAACTTAAGCTTGCAATAAATCATTACACGCTGCTTGAATCGCTTGATTTCTTGACATATGTATTGCAAAGAGGAAAAGATTATCTAACAAATACAAAAAAAAATAAAAAATCAATAATCCCCAGGGAAAGTGAAATTCCTACCCTCTCCAATGTCAATCAGCATATGAATCGCCTACGAGGATGATGGTGATGATGATTCCTTGAAACTATGGGAAGGGGCTGGTCAGTTTTATAACTCTGCTCTTTTTCACAGTGAGCCAACCAACCCTTTTAAAAGAGAGAGAGAGAGAAAAAAACAACAACCTTGGTTTGGAAGTCACAGCTTTGGTTTCCACTGCAACCAAAAGAGGATTGAAATATAGGTAAACAAGGTCTGGGATCCAACCAGAGAAACACAAAGCCAGCAGATCTAGTTGGAGCTACAAGCTTGACAACAGGCAACATGTTCTTTACAGCCGCCTCCTGATGCATATCATTACATCCTACTTTGCTGAATATAGTTCAAAAAGATCTCAGAGAAAGCTTCACAACTAAGGCACTTTTAGCAGACCTCACACAATCTCAGCTGAGGGAGGATCCTGAGATACAGGTGAATCCATATGGATATGTGCTAGCAGATGTCCTTTTATCAGAGCACGGAGGCTGTGTGGATTTACACAGAATTACAGATTTACAGAATTGGAAGGGACCGTGGAGATCTTCCAGTCCAATCCGCTAAGGAGACCTTATACCATTCTGGACAATCTCTTCTTAGAAACCCAAAATTTCTGAAAGCCAAGCTGTTCCACTGATTAATTATTCTCACTGACAGAAAATATCTCCTTATTTGTAGATTGGTTCTTTCCTTGATTAGTTTCCATCTGTTGCTTCTTGCCCTGCCTTCAGGCGCTTTGGAGAACAGCTTGACTCCCTCTTCTTTGTGGCAGCCCCTGAGATATTGGAATACTGCTATCATGTCCCCCCTCATCCTTCACTTCATTAAACTAGACATACCCAATTCCAGCAACCATTCCTTATATGCTTTAGCCTCCAGTCCCCTGATCATCTTTGTTGCTCTTCTCTGCACTCTTTGTTGTATTTCTTGCTTTATGTCTCTCCTTGGCTTTAAAAAAAGGCTTTGTAGTTTACCTGTTGCTAATTCTGTTTAGTCTATGTGCTTATCATTTTATGAATGTGCCCCCCCAAAAAATCTGCATAACTATATCCTCTTAACCTAATCACCTGAAGCAACCAATAATCACAGAGGACAATATCTCTTAAAATTATTTTACCCTGTTTCTTTGAGCAACACTGTGAATATTGATGTTTCTCAAGCACAATCTGTCACTGAAAGGTCTTCTAGTGCATCTGAATAAGCTCTAAGAAAAAAAAAAGAATCCTCTTAAAATTGCATTATCTTTCTAAGCCTTCACTTTGCCCTACTTGTTTGGTTTGGAAATAGAATTATTCAGCCATCTCTGAGAAGGGGTGTAAGTTACAGCAAGGGAAACTAAACAATAAGTGGATAGACATAGTGTAATATACTAGATAATACTCTGGATACCATGAATAGAAATAGGTTTTTTTTTCCCAGCAAGGGATTTGCAAAGCATTCAATAAATATCAACTGCTTTGTTTGTGTAAGGATTTGGGTGATATGTAGGGCATTATAATAATCACCACTATTGGTACATCACTGCTATGACTGAAAATAATAAAACATGCATCGTGACATTCAGATACAAGCTCCACCTTTTTGTATTTTCATCGTAATGATTTGCCTATCAATGTAGCTATTTCAAAAGCAACAACTCTGATTCTTAAAAAGAAAAGTACTGTTAACATGGGTCAAATGTTCCTGGGGAAAAAAATCAGAAAAAAAGGAATCAATAATTATCACACAATTTTGTAGTCTTTAGAGAGTTTCTAGTAAAAAAAAAAAGTAAGAATCATAGTGATTGCTTATTCTTACATCATATTTCTTTCAAACAGATTGAACCTGTGGAAATTAAAAGACAATAACTTGATGACAAGCACACGGTGTTAATTTTAATTGCCCCAATGCGTCCACTTTACAAATTGATCATAAATAAAGATAATTATATATAGCCATAACATTTATCAAGAGGTCAATCAATCTCTTAACATCAATAGAAAATGATAGTTTGGTTTAGTGAGGATTGTATTAGAACTGGGTAGACCCAGGTTCACACCAGTCCTCAGCAGAAAATTCATTGGGTTACGTTGAACCAGACACCTTGTGAGCCTCACCTAAGAGAAATTATTCCAATAAAATTGTACAGTAAGCATGATGTATGACAGTTTAAGTTCCTGGAAGATAGGCAGTATCAGGCTTCATGCCAGACATGGCAATAAATCTAAACTCTTTAGAGATTTAATCCCATATTTAGAAGCTTGCTTGCAGCTGAAGCTCACAGCTAGATCAACTGCTTAGGTGAAGAGAAGAATGAAACCATATACACCCAGAACATCTGCTTATTACAGATCAAAGTTTTATAGCTCAGCAGAAATCCGGCTGTTCTCTTTAAGGTCTTGAAATTGCCATCTCACAACAGTTTTGTTTGGCTTTGAAATTATTGATTCTTCCTTGAAAGGTTTGTTCATTAAGCGATAGATTATGACTGCAACGTACACTTCATATTAAACAATCCATTCAGCAATGCATAAACCTTCCACTCTCCATTTGACAAATTAGGACTGTTTTAAGTGAGCCCAGTGTTTGATGATTGAAAACTAGTCATAGGGGGAAAGACCTGAGTATGTTTGTACTGGAGAACTAAAGAGAAAGAGTAAACCATTACTCAAAATCATAAAAAGGTTATCCACAGAACTCAGCAGGACCAGATGTAATGGTTTTACATTAAAGCTTGGAAATATAGTAGAATATTAAGATTAATGGAACAAATTAAGAGGAAGGGCAATGGCTATTCCATCAATTCAGGGTTTCTGCTGGATTCTGTAATCCTAGTTTTTTATGTGTAGAGCACAGTTGTTCTAATTCTATGTCTAAGTTTGCATAATGCACTAAACTAGAATAAGATTGGGTAGTTAGTAGTTCAGTGTGCTGTTGTAACTCAGCAACTGCTTTGACAAGCTGGTTGAATCTGGTCACTTCATTATGACAAAACATGGGTTAGTTGATTGAACATAACAAGTTATGTGAGCACGGCAATTAAGTTTTCTGAATCCAAATTTAGGAATATGTCGGTTGTGTGAACCCAGGCTATTATTCTAGTTTGTAAAATAAATTGGTATCATTCCCATGCTGTGCTTGAGAAATGATTGATGTTGCAAGAGAAGCATTTGCCTAAAGAGAAATAGTGATAAGGGAGGAAATAAATCAAGGCATTCTTGGTGTGTTTTAACCAAGATACTTTCATACCACTGTAACTATTTATTAAACATAACAGTCTTCTAGCTCAGGGAATTTTACAAAGGCGTCATCTCAAAGAGTCCCAAAGGAGCTTTTTCAAAAGGCAACTGGACTTTCTTTGTTTTTTTCCTTGAAGACATTTTGCTTCTCATCCAAGAAGCTTCTTCAGAACTGAAGAAGCTTCTTGGATGAGAAGCAAAACGTCTTCAAGGAAAAAAATAAAGGAAGTCCAGTTGCCTTTTGAAAAAGCATCTTTGGGACAACCTTAACCTGGGTGAATCTCCATAAACATCTCAAAGAGTCCATTCAACTAGTAAATTTGAAACAAGATCCAGGACAACATTTCCCTATAAGCATGTACTTTCCATTTTATTAATACGATATATTCCCATTTCAAGGTTTCTTTGGGGATACAAAAGAAATTTTCTGTGGCCAATGAAGAAGTGAAAGATCTCAATAAAATTTCACTTTAGATACCCATGTGCACACATCCCATTCACTATTCAAATTACTCCTGGCTCGGTCTTAATTAAAGTTAATTATCAATTGCTTTTTTTTGTTCATGACATTTGAGCATATATGGTGGGAGGAGAGAAAAAAAACCTCTCCCAAAAGTTTATAAACTTTGATGAAAATAATTTTGTAGAGCTAGTTTGGTCTAGTGATGAACACGCCAGACTAGAAACCAGGAGATTGTGAATTCTAGTGCTGCCTCAGACATGAAGGCTATCTGGCTGATTTTGGGCCAATCACCTTTTGTCAGTCCAACCCATTGCACAGAGTTGTTGTTGTGGGCAAAACAGGAGGAGGAAAGGCCACTAGAAGTTAAAAGGTTGCTTTCCTCTTCTCTAAGAGGAGATGACCAAAGGTGAGATGATTAGCATTTATCTGGAAGAGGCAGTAACTCCCAAGATCAGATAGCATACAGATGAATGAGAAATCAGGTGTTCTCCAAATACCATTGGACTCTTTCATTAGCCCAGACTTCATTAGCCAAGGATTGTTATTCACTGACCCTTGAAATCCTCCATCACCATTATTCCTTCTGACCATCCTTTCATTACTCTGTTAAAGCCATGCTAGAAGCACGTTTCAGAGTACTTCATTTGGTTTTTCCCATTTCTTGGAAATACCCTGCATTTCCCTCAACCTTTATTTTTCTTAAGCTGTTACATCTTCTGCAGCCTGAACACCACCAACATTTTTTGAGTAGTTGGGTTATTGCTGTCTGTAAAACCAGATAATGCAGCAGAGGGTGTATTTCATTTCCTTCCAGTTATTGCCATGAGTTTTCTTTCTCTCCCCTCCTTCAAACCGACATTATATTTTTGTTCCCCAGACTGCCTGGGTTTTTAAGAAAGGAAATGCTTTGAATTACAAATAAAACTTTAATCCTAGGGCTGGCCTCCGGTATACAGCTGAGAGCCTAGAGAGGGTTGCCTTGTGCTTTCAGAAGTTTCCTCCAAGTGGAACCTCTCTCAAATGTGACTCTGTGTAGATGGGAGCTTTGAAAACATATGTATTTCCCTCGATATTTTGGACAGGTTTTGCTTATTCCCCAAAGTAGCAAAATAACTGCTTGGAATTTGCTGAAAATGTGGCAAATATTGTGGCAGCCGAAGGCATGGATAGGTCTATTAATTTAAGTTTGCTGTTTTTCCTCCGTTCTTAAATTGGGTTCATTTTGTTTCTTCATTCTGCATCAATTTGAGAGCATGTATCATATATTTTCATTTTCTTAAAAAGCGGGTGGAGAAGAGAGAGAAAAGAAAATGAAAATAAAAGTGCTGGGGAAAGTCTTGGTAACTACAGGGAAAACTTCTTAAGAGTTGGCTTTAGAATTATCATTTGGCTACTATACTATGTGGTACGTGCATATGTATAATTTTATTGAAGATTTTAAGAACAAAGAACAAACTAGTATAAAATAATAGAGTGAGAAAAAAAAGAAGAAAAGAGAGCCAAGAGTGCAAAAAAGAAAAGAAAAATATAAAAGAAAGAAAAAGATACGAAGAAGTTGCTTCTGATCTTCTTTAAAGCAGTCATACTGTAAATACAGCAACTAATTTACCTCTTGCTCTAGTCTATGGTTACAACATGGCTCTCTTTTCTCTGTTTTCTATTCTGACTAATCATTAAAACCATAAATCATTAAGTTCATTTTTGTTTCATGCAAAAATTCTATGAAGGGTTTCCAGTTAGCAATAAACACAGATATTGTCTTTTCTCTAATCAAATAAGTCAATTTAGCCATCTTAGCAAGTTCCATCATCTTCACCAACCATTCCTTCATTGTGAGTTATGTCCAAAGATCTTTCCATCTTTGTGCAGACATGAATCTTGCTGCAGTTATCATGTATAAAAACAAAGTTCCATGGCTTTTTTTCAGATTGCTTGTCCATCAGTCCCAAAAGAAAACCTTTCGTTTTCAGTTATATATTAACGTTTTAAAATCTTCTGAATATATGCATCTAAATACAAAGAGTTCTACCTCCAGGTAGAACTTTTATCCACCATTCATGATAAAATGTCTCTTCCTGTTCATATTTCCAGTATAAATTTGAAGTACCTTTATACACTTTGGACATTTTTTTCTGGTGACATATACAAACAGTATGGTTTAGTTTGCAAAATACCATTAGCCTCTTAAACTATATTCACACAATCCTAAGTTACTTATTATCTTTAGTAGCTTTGTTTATTTTGCACATTATACAACTCCTGCTCCTATAATTAATTTGTATTTCAATGTACTCCATAATCGTGTTCCCCAGATGATTTAATATAATGCCCAAGTGAATTGTGCTATGAAAATACAGCCAAAATAAACTCCAGTCCACTATGACGGATGACTATCATTTCAGTGAAATTATGAAAAAGTCAAAACTAATCAGAAGACCTTACCTGAAATTTGGTTTAGCTAGCTAGCTAGCTAGCTAGATGATAGGTAGATAGATAGATAGATAGATAGATAGATAGATAGATAGATAGACAGACAGACAGACAGACAGACAGACAGACAGATAGATAATAGATATATAGATTATAGATAGATGATAGAGTACCCTCCTCCAAATAAACAAATTCAAGCAATGAAACAGAAAGTCTTCCAGAGATTTTTTTTCCTGAAAGAAAATGGCAAACACCTGCTAAATTTTCCTGTTTTCCTACGCCTTTAATTTTGAATTAAATAAAGTTGACTGTAAATATTTGTTGAAACACATTTCTTTGCTGATTAGCTTCTCCTAGAAGTGGTTGGTGATGGCCCCAATTTTCTCTTGGATCTGTCATTCATCTTTGTGATGTAGAGTGCGGGAGGCAGACATTTAAACTGTAGGCGAAAGAGTTTTAAGTACAACTAAGAAAAATAAGAGTGTTGAAGATGACTGCATTTTCAACCAACCCTTTGTAGGTCAGTGATAGGACTTCTGCCAAAGGTATGTCGACCTAAAGAAGCTTCAATTCTTCCCAGACCAAAAGTAACTTCTAATGAGGCAAATAACTCCAGGGCAGAAACAGGATTTGGTGTCTTCTTACTTCACAGAGAAATATGCAACTCTGACCAGCTTGTTTGCTTGCAAGCTTCTGCTGAAGGAAGCTAGATAAACCAACTTACAGTATTTTGCCATTGGGCATTCTTTCGACGTTTGCAATGGAATCCAAGCAGGGGGAAATGACTTCTCATTCAGCTGGGCTTCTTGGACAGGCTTAAGCAACCTGACAGCCAGATGGGTTCTGTGGAGATTTGGGCAGCTTTGCCTCAAACCCAATGGGACCTTTCTCCAGGAACTAATCCCTCTTCAAATAGAAAGCAAAAACTGTCAGTGCTACTTCATTCCTGATCTTGTTTGTGGACTCTCCCAACCTGTAGGATCTGCCAGGATTTGTGACTCTGTTTCTTATCTTTGCTTGCTGTTGAAAAGGCTTTCCCTCCTTAGTTTAAATTGGCAGCAGGAATCAGAGACGAGATTTCTTGGGATCTGCACTCTGTAAGTTGCTGATGATAAAGACATTATTTTTCCCAATGCTGCTTGCATGTTGGTTGTTGAAATCCTTCCAGGCATTCAAAATTAAGCACTGGTTTGAATTGATTTAGAGCAGGGGTCCTCAACCTTGGCAACTTTAAGACTTGTGGACTTCAATTCTGGGACTTGAAGTCCACAAGTCTTAAAGTTGGCAAGGTTGAGGACCCCTGATTTAGAGAATAACCATTAAAAAAAATATGTGTTCTAGACACCTGGAAGCACAGCAAAACTATTGATCCTGTTTCTTAGATGAAATGCTTACAGAATCCTTGTTCGTCTCATTTATAGGAGGAGATTTTTGTTAATTATGAAATTCTCAGAAAAAAATACCTCAAAGATGCTATATCTAAGGCATTTTGAAGATAAATCAGATACTATGAAGACCTTTACTTTTAAAGGTTTCAATATTTCTTTAACAAATAACAAAACCAATATCATATTGTTACAAAGCTCTTTTCCTTCTAAGAAGGTGTGGCTTGTTTTACAGATCAAAACTTTTATATTTCTAATTCTACCAATATTTGGGGACTTAACATTCCATGAGGTGGGCAGGAGAGAATTCAGATATTGAGTGTGGTCTGCCAGAGCTCCCCTCCTAGGGTATCGACACCCAGTAGTAACTGCAATCTTACTATTAAAATCCAGAAAATAGTTGAAAAATGGCTTTCTTAGTGTTTAGAGTACTTAGTATTGCTAGTATTTAGAACGAAGGATATTCAGGATTAGGTATTATTTATTATGATTTAATAGTTATCTAAGACCAATTGTTCTGTTATATACTTGTACTTGTAAGCCACTCTGATTTGAATAATAAATGAAAACAAGCAACATTGTCTTTTGGGGGGCATTGAACTGACCTATCAGGAAAATATAGCTGCACATTGAGGAGCTGAGATACTGAATAAATGCTCTGGCATTTTCCTAGTTTTCCACTGGATTCACTGAGAAGGGAAAGGGGAAAGGGGAAAAAAAAGATGCTGAGACTCTAGAAAGAGTACAGAGAAGAGCAACAAAGATGATTAGGGGACTGGAGGCTAAAACATATAAGGAACAGTGGCTGGAATTGGGTATGTCTAGTTTAATGAAGAGAAGGACGAGGGGGGACATGATAGCAGTGTTCCAATATCTCAGGGGCTGCCACAAAGAAGAGGGAGTCAAGCTATTCTCCAAAGCGCCTGAAGGCAGGACGAGAAGCAACGGGTGGAAACTGATGAAGGAGAGAAGCAACTTAGAACTAAGGAGAAACTTCCTGACAGTTAGAACAATTAACCAATGGAACAACCTGCCTCCAGAAGCTGTAAATGCTCCAACACTGGAAGTTTTTAAGAAGAGACTGGACAGCCATTTGTCTGAAATGGTATAGGGCAGCGGTGTCAAACTGCCGGCCCGCAGGCCGGTTTCATCATACCGGAGCCGCGCCCACATACCGGAGCCGCGCCCTCCAAGGTCCCTTCCAACTTTATTATTATTATTATTATTATTATTATAAAGGGGAAAGGAAAGGAATGGAAAGGAGGAAGAGGGAAGGGAGGGGACGGGAAGGGAAGGAAAAGAGGAAGAGGGAAGGGAAGGGAAGGGAAGTGTTATGCAGACTTGGGTCAAATTACAGTATGAAGAGAAGTAGTGCAGTATAGAGTAGAGTCAGACACAAGCACATAAATCAGATATACAAACTCTGGTTTTAATTTAGATATTCATAGGCAAACTCATTAAAATCAGCAGTCTACTCAGTTTACTGATTATTTCATTTTCTCTCTGTTCCACTCTCCGTTCCAATTATTTTTTTCAGAGAAAGTTCATTTTCACCGCTCCCAGTCCAGTTACTTTTCTTTTTCTGTTGGCTATGATCAATTATGGTAGGCCAATGGATATCTTATCACTGCCCAGATTTCATTTTAAAAGCCACACCACTTTTTTCTTGGATTACCCAACGTTTTGTCACCAGCAGACCAGATTTTTACCAACAGTTACCATATTGTCATGCAGAATTCTGCAATTTGTCTGTTTGCTCAGCTGTAGGTGGTAGAATAAAGAGTCCTGAGAATTGTAAGCAATACCAGTCTCTTCTAATTATATTTTTATAGCATAAATCTAGTAACAGTAAGGACAGTGGGACATCTCCTGGAGGGGCACACCAAATAGAATTCCCTGCAACCATATCCTCTTGGAATGCAATAATGTGCAATGTTGCCATAGAAACAATGTACAGTTGTATGTCTTTTAAGTTTGCAATGGTGTTTTCAATCTCTGCACTTTTTTAAAATAAAAGCTTTGCTTTTCAAAGCAGAGAGAAACAGAAAGAAAAAAGACAGGTATCATTTTGGCACAGATGTTGAGTCTGTTAATAAGGACGAATTCTAGACCATTGAGTATTAAATATATAGTTGGTTGTATATGTTAATTAAAGAAAAACAAAACAATAAAACAATACAAAAAGGTACAGTCTGTCATACCTTAATCAGCTCACAAAGATCTGATGACTGGATGATTTTGAAGTTGGAAAGCCATAATTCAACTAGCTAACTTCATAAAAATGAGAGCACGTTCCATCCACAGTTGTCCATTTAGTTTGTGCACTAGTGTAATTCTGATCAGTTATGGAAATGCACTCTTTAATTGGTAATTTCCATCTCTTATCCACTTTTGTTCCATCCTGAAAAATAGCTCAAGCTGCTTTCTAATCAAGTTTGGGATTGGCAGAAAATTCTTTCTCTGATCAGTTTGCTTAAAAACGAGCAAATCAAGGCAACCTATTTTGATGTGAAAGAAACTGCACTGGAATTATTACTATCATTTTGAGCTAGACTGCTGGACAAATATAATCGGAAGAATTTGTGTGTCTATGTGGATCTCTGCATGGAATACCAGTCTGTGAAGGGAAGCATTAACAATGAAGCTAACACTGAAGTATTTCAGACATACAACAAGAAGGCAAAAGTCACACCAATCGGATGTTTGGAAAAATCAAAAACAGGCAACAGAAGGCAATACTGGCTAGATTTTATTACAAGACTGAGCTTAAAAGAACTCAAAGAAGTTGCTAACAGAAAACCCTGGCAAGGTCACCAAGAGATGAAAGCAACTGAAACACACAAAGGTCTAATGTTTAATGAAGACATTAGATTAGATCATTGTATCTGTGGTCTTCTCTAATGTTTTTCTTATAGCGCTTCAGGTGTTTCCACCTGATTCCTCACAGTGGTGCTTCATACACACTAGCAACTGTCAGTTGTACTAAATGGGTTAAATGTTACAGACTGTGCATTTAAATGAAAGAAAAGAAAAAGGAAACAGCAATAAGACGTTATGCTTTCTCTAGAGTAACCTGTTGATTAATGTTCCAAAATAAATCAGCTGTTTAGCTATAGTACCCTTTTCCAGGAGACACAAAGATAGACGTTACTCATGCAAATGTGCAAAAACTTTGCTGGTAACAAACAAGAGGAAAAAAAGGGCTAATTAATGTAATTACTACTGTCATTATAATTTTAATGTAACCACAGAGACTTGCATGCCAGCAACATCAGAGCTGTCACATTTGCAAACTGCATAATTAGTTCTGTCTCTTTTGCATGTGGTCTATCAAATAGGCTGTTACCCTAAATTGTCACTTGGAGAAAAAAAAATGAAAATGTCATTAAAGGTCTCACTTAATCAGAACAAATCTAGAAAATTATAAACCGGAAATTAAGTAGAAAGCTTTCTTTAAAAGATAAGTCCTGTGCAAAAGCAACAATATTGAAAAGAAAGAACAGGATATGAGAGTGGATGCATAATGAATGCCAGGTTTATTAATCATTTCCCAGGAGTTTGGAGGCCAATAGGAGGAAAAAAAAATCAGCTTAACTGCTAAACACAAGATCATTCAATACTGTCTCATCTATATATACACCCATATATCTTATTATTCTAGAGGGATACAGAAAACAAATTTTCCCTTTTTTGGTTTACAAGAGAACAGATCACTGCCCTGAGGACTTTGCAATCTATAATTTGGCACTGCTTGAACAATGTGGAAAGGAAGAGCCAATGAGGGAGATGTAAATATAAAACAATACAACATTGATTGCAAGGAGCTGTTAATATATTTGGATATTTCTCTAATATCTATCATGGTATACACACACAACATTGGCATTCTGTGCAAATAGATTAAATGTCAAGGTGAAAATGTATACCACAATCTTTTCCGTTCCTTGCTGACTTGCTGGGCGAGATTTGCTTTGTTGTCTTTCTGCAACAGTCGCACAATCTTATTTTGGTTGCAGGTATGAAAAGATACAAGCTGGTGGGTCAAACTGGGTCTCCCTCCTAGAACATGTGACAAGGCCTCTGTAAATGTTCATTTCTTTCACCCTGAAAACCACAATTTGTCAGCTGGTGTTTGGGTTATTCTCAGCAGAGAGAATAATACCAGAAAGCAAAGCTTTCAGATATTCTAAACCCAGCATCATCAAAGGTTTCTGTGGCTAAAAGTAAATTCACAGGGGTAAACTAGGTAGAATATATTTTACAGCATTTAATGCAGGGGTACCCTGGTTATTTTTTTCAAAAAATGTGGTTTCGTGTTAGATAGCTAGGCTGTAAGAATCTGACCTACATCAAACACGAAGGGGGCATCGGATCTGTTATGAGAAAGGACTGGAAAGTCTTGTGGCAGGCGTGCAATGGCTTTGCAAGCTATTCCTCTTTGACCTTCAAGCCTGCTTATTACAAGCACATGCTTCACAATGACAATGCCTAGCAGGCAAAGGTGAAAGATGTGAAGAGAGGTTTCAAGATTTCCTCATTTGAAAAAGGCAACAAAGAGAGATTATTTTTATTATTTTTATTTCCAAGTAGCTTCCACCCAGATGTCCTCTGAAGAATTAGGAGAAAGTCTCCCATGTTAAGAAAGGTCCCAGGAAATGATGATAGATAGATAGATAGATAGATAGATAGATAGATAGATAGATAGATAGATAGATAGATAGATAGATAGATAGATAGATAGATAGGTAGGTAGGTAGGTAGGTAGGTGGGTGGGTGGGTGGGTGGGTNAGGTAGGTAGGTAGGTAGGTAAGTAGGTAGGTAGGTAGGTAGGTGGGTGGGTGGGTGGGCAGGTAGATAGGTAGGTAAGTAGGTAGATAGATAGATAGATAGATAGATAGGTAGGTAGGTAGGTAGGTAGGTAGGTAGGTAGGTAGACAGACAGACAGACAGACAGACAGACAGACAGACAGACAAGACAAGGGGGGGGGTTAAAAATGATTCAAGTACTACAAAAAAGCATTACTAACAGCTTAGTATGATGCCTGAATTGATTGAAAGTGGAAATCAGAAAGAGAAGTTGTGATCTTAAGAGTGTGTACATCTGTACATATGCAAGTGCTTTGCACACTACAGGGTGTGTAAAATGTTTCTTTATATGTATATGATTTCTGAATAAACAAATACAGCTGTATCCATTGCTTGTTTCTCTAGGGACTAAAGCATAGAGGTATAAAACAGGTTCTCCTGTTTTAAATTTTAGTTAAATAAAGATCCATTAAATAGCTGTTGGATACTCAAAAGGAATAGCCCAAAAGTGATTCTTTTCCCATCGTTGAGGAGAATGAGAGACTCAGTAATGAAAGAAAAAAAAATATAGAATTACCACTGTCTCCATTCCCAGAAAATACATGTTTAATGAAATATATTGAGAGGTCTTAGTAGTGATACATAGGAAATATCAATTCGCTGAACTGTTTTATTTTATTCCAAAGCTACTCCAGCCTTTTTTTCACCCACCTGTTGCTAATCAATACTCTCTTGTCCCTTGCTCATCAGTATGACATGGGCTTAACTAGTTTGCAGGATTCTGCTCATGGCTGTAAATTACTAGCAGGTGAAGCTGCCCTGAGTTGGGCTGATTGAGCTGAAATGTTTAGTAACACAGGTATCTAATTTGCACTCTGTTTCTGTACATGGCATTAAGGAAGGAGGCAAGCATAGCTGATCTGTTTAGCATCATGGTGGAGTCTTTTCACAAATCCAGCTGCAGATATAGCTGATCAAACTGCATGCAGCTCAGATGCCAAGTACTTTGTACATTAAAATGCACCACAGTAGAGTTGTTTTGTCATGGCTGGTCCTGAAGCTGTATGTCACACTTCATTATACTCGACTGCAGCATCTCGTTTCTCAGGGGCCCTTCTAAAAAGTATAATAGAACTAGATTTACTGTTCTGAAATCTTAAAGCTAATAAAGTTCGGTTCTCAACTTCATTCAGAGATTTAACCAGAGATTTGAACTTGGAAAATTGGATCCTTGCCCTGTATCAGTATGGATGTATATGTAAAAATATTGGGAGATGATGATGCTATTTTAGAAGGATATCAATCCTATATCAATAGAGCTGGAAGGGACCTTGGAGGTCTTCTAGTCCAACCCCCTGCTTAAGCAGGAGACCCTATACCATTCCAGATAAGTGGCTGTCCAGTCTTTTCTTAAAAATCTCCAGTGATGAAGCACCTATAACTTCTGAAGGCAAGCTGTTCCACTGATTAAATTGTCATCACTGTTAGGAAGTTTCTCCTTAATTCCAAGTTGCTTCTCTCCTTGATTAATTTCCATCCATTGTTTCTTGTCTTGCCTTCTGGTGCTTTGAAAAATAAGATGACCCCCATCTTCTTTGTGGTAGCCCCTTAATGCTATCATGTCATGTCATCATGTCACCCCTAGTCCTTCTTTTCTTTAGACTAGCCATACCAATTCCTGCAACCGTTCTTCATATGTTTTAGACTCCAGTTCTTTAATCATTTTAGTTGCTCTTCTCTGCACTGCATCTCTTTTATCTATATTGCAGACACTTCTAGACTGTTTACAGTATATATTGCTAAAATTCCTTCTGATTTCATTGTTTATTATAACCTCGACATGATAAGCTATTTCATAGCTTTTTATTTATGGCTAAAGACAAGTGATTTCTGACCGGAAAGACATCTGGATTTATCATGGAAAAGAAAATAATTGCTTCACTCATTATGTCAGGAAAAAGAAAGATCTTAGGACTTTACCAATAAATATATATCTCCTATTGCATCTGAATGGTCTATCACACTCTCAAACAGCTGAAAAGTCATATCAATAAGGGGCCCCTTTGCTATCATGTATTTATGCTTCCTTAGAGATTTTTATCATCTGCTTCTTTCTATTTTCTTCCATAAAAATATATTGCTTTAATATTGTTAGTTTCAGTTCTTGGAAGGCCCCCCTCCCCAGAATAAAATATTCCACAGAATAAGAAAAGAAGCAGAATAGAATGTTTTCCCTAAAGGAGAAGAGGAGAAAAATCTACTTAATAAAGGCAGAAAGTAGCCTCAGTCTTTCCCCCACTAAACCAGCCTGTAGGCAAAACTTAAGGAAACTAAGTTTCATTCATAAAAATGTCTAGAATGTCTAGAAAGGGGGAGGAGTTCCCTTGGAATCCAATGGGACCAAGAGGAACCAGGGAAGCTATAAACTACCAGGAATGGAATTAAGCAGGGAAAAAGAAGGCATTCACACACACACACACACCCTTGTCCATCTTATAGCTAAAGCCATTCACAATAATTGCACAAAATTATGTCCCACTTCATACAAAATTTCAGAAGCGAATCCTTTTGCAAATTGAGTGAAAACGATTAGACAAGAGTGCAGGATTCTTTTTCTCCCCCAACTAATAATTCCTTTAAATAAATAAAGTAATTAAGGGAAGATAAATGAAAAGAGCAGCACTCCACAAAGTGAAGCTCTCACAGCATTGTGCTTTCCTATTTATTAGGAAATTCTGACTCTTGCTTTAGAAACGTTGCCTTTGTTCTCAACCAACTGATAAAGGCATGTATTTTGTAACCCCATAAAACTGTAGACAGTAACGAGAAACAAGGGTTTGACTTCACTTCTAAATAAATACATTAACACAATGTTAGACTCTGGGAGGAACAGTCACCTGGGCTTTGTGAAAGCTTCTGTTGTATGAAAGATACTTGAAGGAATTCATTCACTGTGGAATCCACACAATCAGTCTTGTCACTCAAGCAGCAAAATATATTAATAGAAGTCAGTCGTGATTGCTGGCATCTATCAACACTTCATTCCATACCACTTAGGTTGGAGAAAGAATTAGAGCTGCGTGAATTTTCCAAAAGTCAAAATAAATTTGGGGAAATATTTATTTGAAGAACATTTGCCTCTTCCTACATGAAAATTGGGCACTCTTTGCTGTGGTCGTTCACAAATCTGGAATCTTCAAATAATACATTGCACTTAAATTACAATTGGCAATAGCTATTCTAAACCTGTTTCCACTGAACTGTGCAACTTGTTTAATCTTTACATTTTATTAGATCAGAGTAGAGCACCTGTAGTGTTCCAGCTACTATTGCACTCATCTACAATTCCAAACATCACTCATAGTTGACTGTGTTGGCTGGAGCTTCTAGGAGTTACCATTCAATAATATTTTAAAGTCCCGGTTTCTCATTACTGTGGTAGGAAGATTTGATACCAAGAGAGTATTTCAAATAAGGATAGTAAGTCAGCTCTCTCTAAGGATTATGATTTAAAAGGATTATTATGGTTAAAAGTATCAACATCCAACAAGAACTTTTTAGAGAACTAAGCAAGACATGTTGCCACCATTGAGTTCCTGACATTGATCATCTTTTAAACTAACCATACAATCTCAGTCCCAATTCTGTATTTAATCCAAACTTATGAAAGAAAATTAATTTTTTTTAATACCAAATTTTAATTAAAAATTACAATTAAAAAGATGAAAACTGGTACAAACTAAGAAAATTAAATAATAAAATAGTTCAGAAATTAAAAATAGAAAAGAAAAAAATATATAGTAAAGAAAAGTAAAGACATATATAAAGAAATGACTTGCCTCTTCATCTCAAGTATAAACAATTTTAGTAACTTATCACCTTCTCTTAAAATAAAAAAATGTTCCCTTCTTCCCTTATCCCATCTCTTCACTATAAACAAATGCCAAAACGTCTTCATTTAAGCTGTTCTATTCACACTCTCTTCTTCTTTCACGATTGTCAGCTCCACTTTAACCACAGCCATCTTCAGTTCTTCAGTTCTTCCATGGAAATCAAAAGAAAGTTAATTTTGAAAATGTGTTTGGTGAAATTCTCACATGTGAAATTATAGTACTTGCATTTACCTAGCTACACAGTTCATATCAAGAAATTCCATCTTTTCATTATGCAATCAACTCTTGAATGGTAATAATAATAATAATAATAATAATAATAATAATAATAATAATAATAATAATAATAATAATAATAATAATAGTAAAGTTGGAAGGGACCTTGGAGGTCATCTAGTCCAACCTCCTGCTCAGGCAGGAAACCATATACCATTTCGAACAAATGGCTGTCCAGTCTCTTCTTAAAAACTTCCAGTGTTGGAGCATTCACCGCTTCTGGAGGCAGGTTGTTCCACTGGTTAATTGTTCTCACTGTCAGAAAGTTTCTCCATAGTTCTAGGTTGCTTCTCTCCTTGATTAATTTCCACCCATTGCTTCTTGTCCTGCCTTCAGGCACTTTGGAAAATAGCTTGACTCCCTCTTCTTTGGGGCAGCCCCTGAGATATTGGAACAGTGCTATCATGTCCCCCCTCGTCCTTCTCTTCGTTAAACTAGACATACCCAATTCCAGCAGCCGTTCCTTATATGCTTTAGCCTCCAGTCCCCTAATCATCTTTGTTGCTCTTCTCTGTATTCTTTCTAGAGTCTCAACATCTTTTTTACATCGTGGTGACCAAAACTGGATGCAGTATTCCAAGTGTGGCCTTACCAAGGCATTGTAAAGTGGTATTAACACTTCACGTGATCTTAGGGTCTTCAGTTTCTGGAATTTCCAATGTTTCCATTGAGTCCCAAGTTAGGATGTAGATGAGAAAGCTTTCTGTAGTGTGTTGCCTCTAAGGAAAAAACTTGTGCCCTTGTAAAATTGTCTTTAAAAAATTACCCTTCCCTTGAAGTAATTTGGAAAAATCGTTCACCTAATTTCCCTAACCAGCAATTCAATGGAGAATATTGAAAGTCCATTTATGCTTAGCTCTAGTTCTCTTCTAAAACCTAATTGAAATCTGCCCGAGTAATCAGTATACTCCAAATATGAATAGAATTACAAAGTGATGATACTCCCCAGCACCTCAGACAAGAGGTACATATTTGAGAGTGATCTGTATAATTATCCACTTCTCCAGATCAAGGAAAGATTTCTTCAGTAAAAGTCTTATAATTGCCTCATTTAAGCAGTGAACTTAAACCACTTCCATTGAAGATGGAGGTAGCTATGACTTATTTGATCAGCCCCAAATCACACGCATGGAGTAATAAACGTTTACCGTGGTCCACATTCCACAAGTCTATAAAATAAATAGAAGGATGAATTAATGGTAATTGGATGAATTGTCCCAAAGGTGCTTTTTCAAAAGACAACTGGACTTTCTTGTTTTTTTCCTTGGGGGGGGGAAAGCACCTTTGGGACAACCATGATCTGGATGACTGAGAGTCTCCATAGAGATTTGGATGCATTCTTAATCAAAAAAGATAAAAACAAGAAATGTCATGAACGGACATTGGGGGGGATGGAAGGAGCCAAGAAAGGTCTGGGTGATTTCAAGGAGTCCCAAATCCAAAACCATGTGGTCCAATCATTATCTCTTCTCGCTTGAAGATTTGGATTGGCTCATCTTTTCTTTAGAGAGTTACAGTGAATAGAGGCTGCAATTTAGCGTTTTTGCACACTAATTTCGACAGGTAAAGAGAAAGCCATATGGCTCAGCCAAGCCAGATGGTACTGGAATTTTCAATTTTCACTGCTGGGAAAGAGTTTTTTGCGTGAGCAGCAGGTAGAATTGCAAGAACCATGCCCTCAGACAGAAATGAACAGTGGTGGCAGAATTGGTGTGTCTTTCAAGAAGGAAATAAACGAAGAATTAGACCAAGAAAGACAGCAACAGAAGAGGTAATATATTTTAATAGGTACTTTAAATCAGTTTATGAGAATGGCATGCTACAAGACATTGGCCCAAAGGTGCTTTTTCAAAAGGCAACTCGGCTTTGTTTTTCCTTGAAGGCATTTTGCTTTTTCAGCTTCTTCGTCAGAATTGAAGAAGCTTCTTGGATGAGAAGCGAAACATCTTCAAGAAAAAACAATGTCCAGTTGCCTTTTGCAAAAAGCATCTTTGTGACAAACATAGTTTGCATAACTGAGAATCTCCATAGACATTTACAAGATATTGGGCATTCAATAGCATTTTAGTTTTAGTATTATCTCTATACTACCATATTTTTCCATCTATAAGATGCACCTGTTATGGTTCTGGCTAATGAAACACTTCAAAGAACTTCCAGGAATTGATTTTCCTAAAAGTCATTTATTGTTACAAAATGTCGGCACGGCATAACGAAGATATGCTAAGATCTAAATTCTCTTCCTCTGAGCAGTTAAATTATCGGCATGTTCCCTCCCTAAATTAGCTGTCATATATCATGTTATCCAATTAGTGTGAAGGTCAAAGGTTCCCTTCCTCTCTCTTTCCCGGGGTTTTCCCTCCTCCCTCTTCTGCTCTGCATTAACTCTAAAAAATACCAGACAGTTCTGCATATTGTCAAAGAAAGAATATATAGTATTTGCAGTGTTGACAGCACCCTTGTGTAAGACGCTCTGGCATGCAAGTTTCTCCGCGCCGATCTGCTCTTTGGCGGAGTGCTGAACAGCTGACCTGGCAAATCCGGAAGTTCAGCTGGCCAACGATCTTGCCCCCTCCCCCTCCCATTAGTGACAAGCCCATAGAAGCTTGACACCTGCACCAAGCAGCATGGCAACCCACACAGGCATGCCCTGGGCTGTGGAGGTTACCATTCTTTTTCTGTGTATAAGATGCTGCATTTATATAAGACGCATCTGATTTTTGAACAGGGTGTTTGCAGGAAAAAATAGCGTCTTATACACGGAAAAATACAGTAATTTTTTTTTAATTCCAGTGCCTTATCACTGTCTTCTTTGATAATCTTTCCAATGTTTTCAACCAGACTTCTCAGATTTCCCAACCAATTTTATCAGCATAGAGAACCATGCCAAGGGCCTTCCAGAAATATAAGCTTTGAATTATGACACTAAGACAGGCACAAAAGAGAGCAAATTAGGTGATATTGTTTCAGGCTTTGGACAGGCTTTTATGTAGATATCCATCAGGCTTCATACCATGCACGGCCATAAATCTCAATGTTCCAGGCACTCAACTCTGTATTCAGGAACTTGTTTACAAGTCAACCTTTGAAAGCCGTGATATGGATAGAAAAGTTGCTTTATTGCAGACCGAGAAGAAATATATTAGTAGCGAGTAAGCCAGACTAATGAAAAATACAGAAACACGGATTCTAAGACCTTTTCTCCCATTTTTCTGAGTCAATGAACTATGGGCTGTTGTTTTGCCAGCCTTGAGCATTGGCGAGATCTGCTCAAAATTTACATAATGCTTCTGTGTGTTTGAGAATTGCTACTGCCAGCATTGTTTGTTATAACCCGTACTCCATTATTTTACTTCATTAAGCTTACAAATGTGACTTTAGGACGTTGCTTGATATTGCAATAAGAACATTTGTCCAATGAGAATTATGCATATCACTGAGCGCTGGGTCTCCGAGATTTCAGTTGCAGATGGTTCACTATTTTTTGATTAGTTAAAAATAAAAAACTATTGAACAAAATTCACACTTTTTTCATAGATGGGATAGGAATAAATGGATATTAAAAAAAAAACAATGAGAAAGAAAAACTGACAAATCCATCAGCTTTCAGTGTTTATTTTTTTAAACTTTAAAGATGAAAGCCAATCTCAACTGGGAATCAAAGTTGCCAACATTATTCTAACTTCTCATTATCTTTGATGGCCACGTACAAGCAGGAACAAGAACGTTATCTCAAATGGTTGTTATCTAATGGTTGATATAGAATTTCGTTATTTGTCTTTTGTTTGTATTTATATCCAATTTTTCAACTCAGATGAGTTCATACCAGCTAGCCTTAAAAAAATAAAAAAAATAAATGAATGCAAAAATTCCTTGGTATGAGCATTTTTATGTTTTTTTTAAAAAAAATAAAATAAAATAAGAAAGGGACACATTCTGAAGAAGCATGTTGTACAATTTGAGAGCAACAGTACTTGGGTACCACATAGATATCTGCAGAAATCCATCTTCTGTAAAGGTTAGGAGCTGTACAATCCTATTATGGGAAACAGAATCCCTGAGATGCATAGGCACTAAACCACATAAGACTTTTCAGGTCAACACTAACACCTTCAATTATGCCTTGAAGTAACTGGCAAGCAATGCAAATGTTTAAATGCAGATATTATGAAAACCCTGCACTGGTTAATAGTGTAAATGTTACCTTTTACACCAACTGTGCCTTGTGGATATTTTAAAAGAGTTTTATCAATGTCAACTAGACAAAGAAGGAGTTTAAAAAAAAAATGGGTCTCTGTCTTGGACAATATCTCATTCATCACTGTAAAACAAGAGTCTGTCAATAGCAGCACATTCCTGAGATGTTCCACACATTTGTAAGTGCTGGGAAAATGCACAAAATAATTTGTCCCATTTTAGTTGGATTGCCTAGAACTTAAATTAAGGCCTTCCTGGTTCCATTCCAATCTGCCTCTGTTAACTTACCCCAGTTAAGAAGTAGCTATTGCCCAATGCATATTTTTTTCCTCCTTGTTTTTATAAATATATTGTAATTAACACATACTGCCTGAAGGTGGGAGAGGATGGGTGTAGAAACTCATTTTCTTCCTACTTGTTTTTTCTCACAAAGATATAAATTGAAATATTCCTGTTATGTGCAAATTACCTTTTGATGAACTCCAACTCATACAGAATCTTTATAGCAGCATTTTTATCAGTTCTTTTAATTATTGGCTCCAATTTGGAGTGAAAAAAAGAATACAGAGAGGAGGGGGGAGTGTGTGCTTGGGTGTATGTGGGGAAGTAGTAGTAGGGGGGATGCTAATACCAACTGCGTTTTTCATAACACCTCCCAAGGGAATATGTTTGTAATGTTATTTTTCTTCCCATTAAATCCGAAGCAGCATTGTCCCTTTGATTGCTCCTTTCAAGTCAAACTTTCAGAATCCAACTAAATATGAGCTAATCAACATCATTGTGAATTTTTGCTAAGGGAAAAAAAAAATCAACACAAGGAATATGAATAGTTTCTCTTTCTTTCTTTCTTTCTTTCTTTCTTTCTTTCTTTCTTTCTTTCTTTCTNTCTCTCTCTCTCTCTCTCACCCCCAAAGATCAGTCTTGAACTCTGAACTCTTGACCAAATCAAAGCAGAATAGAACCTGGCAATTAACCAATGTCCTTTTCAACTTGTAAATCATCTGCCCTTCTACTTGAACGCTGCATAAAACTAATTTAATTTGGTCATTATTTCCATCGTTCTCCAATGAGAAGTCTTTTTAAATCTAACCAATTATTCTCCTTTTAATTATTTTCAGCACATTATTGTGGCCATTACTTGAACCTTTGGAAGCTGATGTTCACGTTGAGTTTAAAGTGCCTTAAATTGTAGCACTTCAGTAGCCTTTGGAGTTCACCGGCAGCACTCTAAACCAGTGCTTGAATGGAGGGTGTTTTCTGTGTCTCACCTATCGAAAATTTGCCATTTTTTTAAAAAAAAACAATTGCCAATTTAGAGCAGTGATAAACTGAAAAAAAAAGAATTAATAATATAAACATCTATAAATATAGATTCATTCATTCATTCATTCAATTTCATAGCCACCCATCTCAGACCAACAACTCTAGGTGACAAGCAATCATTAAAAACCAAGTGCAAGCAATACAATTTCCCTTCTTACCCTTATGGGTGGTCTGTGTCTTTCTCAATCTTGGGTTCTTTACCAGGGGTCTAGGAGTTTGAGGGTTCTGCACAATATCTTAGATGTTTCTAGCACTGCATATTCTGGACAGAGAGCTATGAAGTTGATTTGTGGGAGCCCCCTCCCAGCTTAGGAGTCACAGCCCCAATTCCACACCTTTTGATACAGTATAAATTCCACACCTTGTCCATCACAAGATGCACCCATGTCTAAAAGGTGTGGAGCATTCCTCAAATCACTGTCAGGTACAAAGAATCAAGACCATTCATAAGGGTTGCAAGATAGAGCATTTATTCAAGCCTGTACCCAAGAATCTGGTGAACTAAAGTTCAACATTAAATTGGTGCCAGATAAGGGTGAATGGAATTCAAGAGGGGTTGGACTTGGAGCACTTGTAGGAACGCAATGATTCTAAGCTGATGATGTGTTTAACTCCACCTGTTAAGGACCCACTTCAGCTAACCACCCAAGAAAGCAGAACTCTTGAAGCAGGCATTGTCTCAAAAGGATACTTTTATTAGGGGTCAGTGACAGTAGGGAAGTCAAGGCGAGATCTGTGGAAAAACCCACGCAAGCAGTATAGTTAAGCTAGAAATATTCCTCCTTTCACCAAAGTCATAATGTCCATTTGAAATCCAGCCAATCCACAGGTGGCATGCTGCCTGGTTGGCTGGTACAGTTGGCTCGCATCTCAAGGTCTTCTCCAGCTTTCGTTTCACTGTAACTGTCTCCCTGATAAAGGAGACACACTCCTTTCTCAAGATGATAGAGGCAGGAGAGGGAAAGTAGAAAGCGAAAGTTATCCCAAGCGAAAGCATGCTCCCCCTCCCCCCAGCAGAATGACAGGTCCCCAAAGCAGAATACATATGAAGGGAAAACAATGAGGGGTTGGGGATCTGACACCAACCTTTACCTCTGCCTGCTCTTTCCCTACACTCACTTTTCATAGGACACTTTAAGGTGGTTTCTACCACTCTCTTCCATCAATACCACTCTTTCCTGGTAAACTTTCCAGATTTGTCATAGTACGTTTCTTCCAATTCTCAGCTATCACAGTTGGGAATTATGAGCAGAATAGTCTCAGACATCCAGAGGGTGCCACAAAGCCGATTTGTACTAGAAGAGTTTT
>NW_015389871.1:80283-82211 GCF_001527695.2 Protobothrops mucrosquamatus
AGATTGTCCAAAGGCACAAATGCAACACAGCACCTTGGAACTAAAAACAGCAAGAAATATAATAGAATACATTATGTCCACCAAGGAAAAAAAAACTCAGGTTACCAACATAGTTTGAAGTGGCATTGTAACACTGAATACAAAGCTTTTGTATTTTAGATATGCTTTCTGAATGTCTCCAAGGTGTTTTTTTTTTCTTTCTTAGCAGTTTTGGATTCAGTTTGGTCTAAGATATTCAGTTTCAAAGTTGAAACTATGGCTGAGTTTGTCCAAGTGCTTTGAGATAAAGGGGTATTTATCCTGTCTTACAACTGCTAGTTTGTTTCAAATCCCACACTCACTAGCACTGATGATGTTACTTAGTCAGGTAATGAAATGTCTACAAAAAACCAAAACATATTGTGTAGTCTCATCTATTGAAATCTAGCTAAACTGAACAATTCAGAGTTGCATGCAGTGGTATTCCTACCCTCTGATGAACAATAGGCTCTTTTTCAGTGAATTAGACTAAATATTCTAACTTTCAATGCCATAGTTTTCCAGAAGGTGTCCTTTACAGCTTAAATACACACACACACACACACACTCTCTCTCTCTCTCTCTCTCTCTCTCTCTACACACACACACACACACACACACACACCACATATATAAACAGACACACATTCTTACAAACATACAGAGATACACAGAGGAAAAAAACGCACACATTGATACAAATGTCTACAAAGTTAATACTATTATAATTATTGAAAAGATGCCATAGGAGTCTTACTATTAATGGTAACACATTAGTTTGTATAATATTTGGTGACACTGTGGAGAAGCATATTACGCTTCATTGAGCATCACTGCAACCTAGAGACTTGCTATAAAACAGAAGAGAGATTAGAATTCTCTGTTGGAAACACCACTAATTAACCAGACTCTTTGAGGCATTGTTGCAGACAGAGCATACCAAAAAGAATCTGCTTTCTAATTTGTGGATTCCACTTTTTGACCCTTAGTGATTCGGTGAAAGGAAGGAAGAGAGATGTGTGACGTTAAAAGTACAAGATCCACTTACAATATATACTATTGGAAAGCAGGTGAACACTTTCCTAGTTCACAAACATTGCTTCCTGTTCTTTTTAATGGTAATTTGTGATTGCCTGAGGATGTCTGTCCGTGACCCTTTTTAGTCTTCTTTTAGAAGCTGTGTTTAATACTTTTTGAACATTTTAAGTATACCGACCTTATTCACCATCGAAAAACAGTTGTAAGTTAGAAATACTCACAAAAACAAAACAAAAAAACCTTGAACAATTGAATTAAATGGAGAGAGAGAGAGAGAGAGAGAGAGAGAGAGAGAGAGAGAGAGAGAGAGAGAGAGAGAGAGAGAGAGAGAGAGAGAGAGAGAGAGAGAGAGAGATGTAAAGGAAGGAAGGAAGGAAGGAAGGAAGGAAGGAAGGAAGGAAGGAAGGAAGGAAGGAAGGAAGGAAGGACTAAAATATTTTCTCCTCTCTTCCTTGAACACTCATATAAGCATAGAATGTAAACATAACAGCCAAGGAAGATTTGAGATGCGTTTGGTTGAAAAGGACACAGAGGTAGGGAGCACTTCTAACCAAAATTACACATGAGGTTTTAGATATGACAGGACATTATTATCAGAGGCTCTTTCTAAATAAAGCAGTATTAATAAAACATAGGTACAACATTTGTGCATATGGCATATTCCACTTAAAATCACCTCCTTTAAAAGTTTCAAAGTATTTCAAATTATACATTTAAACCACTGATTTCTGATGATCAACCACCCACTCCCATATTCTAATAACATCATTCAATATTTTCATAACAAACCGCCTCACTGCATAGTTGCTACAAACTCAACCAATAACGAGAGAAAAGTTACAGTATTTCACAAATCCTGCCACTGGATTTGT
>NW_015389871.1:85749-93441 GCF_001527695.2 Protobothrops mucrosquamatus
CAAGAACCACCTGAACTGAAATCCATTATTTTCTTTAACTTCTTCAGAATTATTATTAATCCAGTGTTGGGTAACAGATGCTTTCCTTCCATTCCTTGCTCATTTTAAATGATTTAATACCTCTGGAAGTATTCATGAATTCAGGTTTCTTTAGTCCCCTAATCATGTTGTCAGCTTAAAATTCACATTTAATTAACCTCTTCACCAAAGGCATAAATCAATACTAAAATTGCCAGTGCATGCCATGCTGATAGCGATTTCCATTTGAAGGTAGATGGCTAAAAATGAGGAATTAGGAAGAGAATAGTAAGCAAGTCAGACAGCTAAAATAGAGATACTATCCTGAATAGCCTTGGGTAAGAACTAGAATACAGAATACAGAGTAATAGAGTTGGAAGAGACCGGCGAGATCCTCTAGTTCAGCCCCTACTCAAGCAGAAGTCCTTATATCAGTCTGGACAAATAACTGTCCAATCTCTTCTTAAAAACCTCCAGTGATGGAGCACCCACAACTTCTCAAGCAAGTCGTTCCACTGATTAATTGTTCTTATTGTCCGGAAATTTCTCCTTAATTCAAAGTTGGATCTCCCTTTAATAACCTTCCACCCACTGCTTCTTATCCTGACCTTGGGAGCTGTGGAGAAATGAAAATCCCTGCACTGCATTTTAGCAGCATTGGATTATGCCTGTCTTTTTGCATAAAGTGAATCATTTGATTTCTAAATAGAAAACAACACTGAAACAATACTTTTTGTTGCTATTGTTTTAATAATTTTATTTGCCATGGAAACAAATGCACAGATCCAAAAGTAGCTGTCCTCCGGGTTTCTTTGATCAATTTCTTGATCAAAGAAAGTTATATTTAGGAGGGATTTTTGAGGGGCAACACATTTGGAGATAAATATTTTGTGAAGAAAATGTTCACAGGAATGAATATTTAAATAATCTTGTTGAGGTGGACAGTTAATATTTAATGTTTCTTAGACTTAAATACTAGATTTAAGTTTAAAATTCAAGGCAGCAGCCTATGCAGGAATTTCTTTTTGATCACCCCCATAAAACCAATTCTGTTGTATAGGCTGGGCTGAGAGAAAATAAGTCAAGTAAGATGACCTAGTGGCTTTATATGGCTAAGGATGAACCAGAGTCCTTGTCACAATCCAACTTTTGAAAGGCCAAAAACATGGAGCCAGACCTCACCTCCAGTGACAGGATGTTCCCAAAAGTGGGAGCCATGGTAAACTCCTAGAATTCTATTCTATTCTATTCTATTCTATTCTATTCTATTCTGTTCTGTTCTGTTCTGTTCTGTTCCGTTCCGTTCCACTACTCTACTCTACTCTACTCTACTCTACTCTACTCTACTCTACTCTACTCTACTCTACTCTACTCTACTCTACTCTACTCTGTTTTACTTTGTTCTGTTCTATCCTGTCCTATTCTATAAGCTTTCTGATTGTTAGTTACCTAGCCTTCATTGGCATATAAATACTGTATAAGTAAATAACTAAAAGCCACTCTGGATTCACATTTTGGTTTATGGAAACTGGAAGCATTTCCTTTAAATTTGCAAGCCTGATGGGAGGTTATAGCACAGTTTTCCCCTCCATATTCTTTTACAGGTTTGCTGTGCTGTGCTACATTTAGTGCATTAACTTTCTGCTCTGTCCTAGTTGTCTAATGATAATAATTAGCCTCTGTGCACTTTATTGCCATATTTTATTACCAGTCAGCTGCAGAGATGTCTTGTTTTAGTGTTCCTTCCCTTTGTGCCAACACTGAGAAGGTCAGTAGTTTTAAGGACACAATGATATGACTTTTTTTTTTTTTGAAGTCTCTCATTTTCTTTCTTTGAATTATGGATGGATAGATTAGGATACCTACTGTACTTTTCCTGCTTCTCTTCCTGGTCTACCTGTCATTCTTTTTCTTTCTTCTCATCTTTGTCCATTTTATCCTACATCCTTTCCTTTTGTCTTCTTAAAAATGCATTGAAAATGTGTATATTAAACAAACAGTGAATATTATCAGGGGGCTGGGAAAGAATATTGTGCATAATTGTGGAACATACACATGAAAATGTGTGAGTTTTCATGTAAAGTATTTGTGGCTGCTGTTTTTTAATCTGAATATCTGGTAGAGAAAGAGGAGATAATTTATGACTAGTGAATGAAAGCAAATTTATTAGATTTGCTCACCCCTGCTTAAAAATTTATATTAAGCACTCCAGCTTTGTCAAACAAACGCTACTACTATTAACCCTAACCCCATATCATGCCTATATTATTTAATAAGAATTGATCAGAATTAGCTACTATTTATTAGGAAAAAGGGAAAAAAGAAAGGAACTTTTACCACTACTAATGTATGCAGAATATTAAATATGGTCTTTAACCTTAAACTGTTAATCCTATACATATTTATTCAAAAATAAATCCTACTGGATAGTATGGCATTCATACTGCAATTATCATATTTCCTTTTAAACCTCCTTTGGATGTTCCAGTGTTGCTAAAAATGTCAAACAGGAAACGACCAACCTGTTCTTGAAAGATTATTTCCAGTCTTTTAATCTTGTATCACAGGAATGTATAGTATATTTTAGGAATATATTTTATGGCAGCTATCAGAGTCCCTTCTAATCCTATGGTTGATGTTACATGAAATGATTACATGACAGACACAACAAGCATCAAAAGGGGTGGGGCTATAGTCATGACATCACAGCTGCCATATTAACTTTTTAAACATCCCCACGGATGTCCCTGTAAGGTAGAAAGTGCCTAAAAATATACATTTCCAAATAGGCTCAACATATAGAAACAGAGGGGGGGGGAGGGAGGGAGGGAAGGAGGGAGGGAGTGACAATTCCCATCTCACCCTGTCTTGTACAACCATTCTCTCTTCCAAAGGTGTTAACTACATCCACAACACCAAAATGTTGCTCACCTCAGTTGTGCAAAATAAAGAAAACACCACTGTTTCCTATCATGTCAAAATTAGCCTTTTTTGAGAAGGAATGTTCTGGGTTTTTCAAAATTCCACTGAAAACCTTTCCTTCAACAATAAGGAAGAAGTGGCTGATAATCTTTGTGTTTCATGAAGACACAAAGGTTCTTTCTCTGAACAAAGAATTGAATATTTTTTTTCTTTCAAGGAGGACCAGAGGGCCAATTTTTCCCTCTCTACTTAGAAATAAAACCAGTTGAATTCATTGCAGTTCTGGCAAGGTAAATATATGTGGGTTTGCAGACTAATTATGACCAAATGCTAGAAGGCTACTCATAACAAAATTTGCTAGATAACCGCTTGTAAGTCTGTGTCTAATTTTGCAAAAAAAAATGTTATGTGCTCTGACAGGCTATTCAACTGAAACATAAAAGAGTTTGTATAGGCTTCTTTCTTCCATTAATGTCATCGTGTTGGTAGTCCATGGAAGCTCCAATCTGAAACGTGTCAGAATTAAAGACAGCTCTAGGGATGAAAATAGCTATAAAAGCCAGCAGAGAAGTTTCAGCAATGGTAATATTGAAATTGGGTTGACATCTCTCAAAATTTGTATCAAATAACACTCTGGGCTAAATTTCACAACAATTCTATCCAAGGAGAAGATAATGCCATAAGCTTATTGACCTAATATGGTTTTCATGCTAAAGAATTTCCTGGGACTTGATTTAAGCATGAGTTCAAAAGCATTCAATTTGATATACAAAGATGGCATTGCATTTCTCATTATCATGAGGAAACTGGAAGAAGAGCTCATTGGTTTCTCACACAAAATGTCTGTCCAGGCTAATCCTGATCTTCAGCATCTTACTTTTCTGTTCTGAAATAAAAATCTCTCTTCTCAGCACATGAAGTTAAATCTTAACTGTATGGAGTAGCGATGCTGACTGGGGAATTCTGGGAGTTGAAGTCCATGGGTCTTAATGTTGCCCAGGTTGAGAAACACGGGTCTACTCCGTTCAACTGTAGACTTAGGGCTTTATAATGTCTTAGGCATGACTGACATTGAGTTCTGGTTTGTAGCTTTCAAAATATGATAGGGTTCACGGGTCATGCTAAATTGTAAACGACCAGTTTATGCCTCAGTTTCTCATCTGAATTCAGCCAGTGAAGTTAATGGTTCAGTGTTGTGAAAGCTGGATTTATTCAGTATAGTATGATTCAGAAAGAATATAAAGGAGAAAAATACAACTGCTGCAGTAAACCAGGCAATACACCGTTATATTCTTTCTCATAATTCATCCCAGGTAAGGAAAAAATAAAAATAAATAAAATAAACTGCCTAATCTCACTTTTTCCCCCAAGCTAATTGTTTCTGGGGAAATGGTGAGTTTCTGCATAATATGCATAACATTACAGTATTATGATAATAAATGCATTTCATGGAAGAAAGACGGTATGACATTACTTAACTATCTTGTAGATACCCCAAAAATCTGGTGCTTGGGAGAAGAAACACATTTATTAATATTAGGTAATTAATATTTGGGACACTATAAAGCTTCAGCTTTGCTCCTATGAAAGGCAGATGATATGTAAATGCAGCTGTATATTGAAAAGTGCAGTTTTCTCAGCTTTAAAATATAGGATACTTTAACACAACTGTTGGAAGACCTGATGGATCAAGTAAGGCAAGGGTCCCCAACCTATGATCCATGGCCTGGTACTGTTGGCCACTGGGTCCTGGGAATAGCTGGTGAGTCCCCCCCACTCGTGCTAGCACCACTGCACGGGCACTAGCAGCTCCATTTGCGCATGCGCAGGGATGCTGTCACTGCCACCAGTGTCACGTGGCGCCAGCGGCCCGTTTGTGCATGTGCAAGGGCATCGGCGCATTGCTGTGGGAGTGTGCAGCCCATTTGCACATGTGTGCGGGTGCCAGCAGGCACGCCGTGGGTGCACATGGCCCATTTGCACATGCATGCACATGCTAGCGCTGCTAGCATGTGCATGTCCATTACGCATGCATGCATGGGTCCCGCGCATGCACATTTCCCTGCTGTTCCCTTTCCTTCCAGGCCACCAAGCTGGAAAGGTTGGGGTGCTCTGAAGTAAGGGACAGATCAGCATGGAGAATATATAAATATAAATATAAATATCTCAGGATAATGCTGCAGGATCCAATCTTGGTCAGTCTCCTGAACCAGAGGTTTAGTCTTCCGAGCTTTTGGACTTATGCTGGAGCCCATCCTTAGAAAACTTCTCTCTCACCAGAATGTGGATCCTGCAATATCTTTGTGGTCACTGAGAGCTGGATCTCTCTCACCAGATTGGATCCTGCAATATCTTTGTGGTCACTGAGAGCTGGCACTGGTCCGATGGCATAGTGCTGTTCTAGTGGGACAGTCCAATTCTAAGGATCAGGTGGTATATACATTTTGATGAGTGACTTACAGTAGAGCTGATTTTTTTTTTCTTCAGAAGACTCTGGATGTGGGTTTCTTGCTGCTCAAGTGACCATGTTTGAGACACCGCTCTTGGAAACCCAGCATAATGCCTCTGTCAGCAATTTAAGCAAAGCTCATTATCTAAATGGATCCATAATTAATAAATATGTGAAAGGGTGTCAGCTTTAATGATTGCCTACTTCCACAAGCTTTATTTTATTTGCTTATTATCTGTGGCCTTCCCACTTCACTGAATCTCACTGTCTGTTAAGAACCAGCTTATAAATGAAAAGTGACAGGATGAAACGGAATCCACAGTGTGGATAAGCATACGTGAATACATACATTCCTTGTGTCAGCAACTGTTTATGTCAATGAGAGTCTGAGATAATCTACTACTGATATCACTGATGTCATTGCTCTAATAGTAGTTAAGGCACCAGACTAGACAACGGGAGACCCTGAGTTCTAGTTGACCTTGCACCAGTCAGTCTTGCTCAGCCCAACTCTCCCTGCAGGACTGTTGTGGGAACAATAGGAGGGGGAATGTGTACTGGATATGTTAGCTGCCTTGGTTTATTTGTAAAAATAATAAAGGTGGGATATAAATAAATAAATAAATTGCTTAGCCTGTTTAAGTTTCCCCAATTCATGACTGGCTAGATAATAAGACCTAAAACAGCCAAGGGGAAGGGATGAAGTAGAGCTTTGATTTCTGGAGCTTTGATTTCTGGAGGTTGAATGTAACAAATTATACAACTATTTTTTTTCCATCAATGAGATAGGTCAGGGGTAGGTGAAAAAACTTGAAATTTTAATGTAGAAAATCAGATGAAATGAAAATAATTGTTTGGCTTCTAGACTTCTAACTGATTTGGAGCCCAACTATTTCAACAATCATCTGCTTCTCTATCAGTCCTGACATTCAGAAGAGGATGCTCTGCAGACCACAGCAAATTCTGCTCACTTATTTATTCTTTGTCATGTTCTTCACCATGGGGAGGACAATCTTGGGATAGCAAAGTTAGATGGCCCTAACATGGAGTCTTGTTACTACAAATGCAACTGCTTTATTTTGCCCAGGATGTCTTTTGATTGTCCCATGCACTAACTATTATATCTCCATCCTTGCTGATTCTGTCATTGTTTTATGTTATTTCTTGAACAATGAACATATTGTTTAAGAATATGTTTTTAATGAAAAGTTGCACACAAGTCTGATAATTAACTATCTAATGAAAAGAGAAATAGCATTCCTAGCCAGGAATGATGTCATTCTATGGGAATCATCATCTTTTTATTATCTACCCTTGTTGCTCAACTGAAATATATGATGTGCAGAAGGACCTAAGCTCATCTTTGCAGCTGAAGAGCATATAATCCATTTTCTTCCTATGCTCAAGTGATTATAAAGTCACTGGCAAAAAAAAATGTGGAAATCCTATTTTCACTTTCAATATTTGAACATATTCAAAGCTCTGAAGAATTGACATTCAGTAGAATATCAATATATTTCCTATCTGAATGGGTTAAGCTGTTGTGCTTCCCTAGAACAAAAACAAGGTATGGATCAGGTAAAATCATGTTCTGAATTGTGAGGGGATTTTGAACCTGGAAAACCAGGGTTATAAATTATAAGTATAATCCTAATAAGTAAAAAAAAAGAAATGTTTTTCATTACAGATGCTTGACTCCAACTCATGGGAATCAGTGGAGGCAGTCAAACTGTTTCTTCATCCATACTTGCTTTTGTAGGCAATTAGAAAAGGCCTGAAAAGATCAGAGATGTTCTTTAAAGTATATGAGTCTATTTCTCAATATAGTCTCCAATTTGTGTAATCCAGCAGCAGATCTAATCATATCGACAAAGAGATGTTTTCTTTCATTTGCTGGAACTATTACAGAAAGGGTCCTTTTAATTGGAGATACTTATCACTGAATTGAACCCTCCTCTTTAAGAGAAGACAAAATGGGAGAAAAAACTCATAACTATGAATAGATTTTTTTTTTGTTTCTTCAAAGAGGGAAAAAAAAACCTATTGAAATATTTTTTCTGAATTCCTTCAAACCCAAAACATTGTTCCTGGGCAAATATCATTCATTTATTTATTTATTTATTTATTAATTGTATTTATATCCCGCCCTTCTCCTTTCGGACTCAGGGCGGCTGACAAATGATAAAAAGCTAACATATTACACCCAGTTAAAATTTAATTAAAATGAAATATTTGAGAATGTCAAATTTAAAAGTAATTAAAACCCCTATAAAATCCCCTAGGCCAGTCCCGCTTGCTGGAAC
>NW_015389871.1:94468-139562 GCF_001527695.2 Protobothrops mucrosquamatus
GAGAGTTGCAGCTGTTTTCCCTCTTGTGAAAAGACCCAGACAAGCATGCAAAGAGTTCAGGCAACAAGATAAAACTTGATTGGTTTTATTTCATACTGATGTATCCTGAAGAGAGAAGATAAATATTCCAATACCAAAACATTTCCACGCTGATTTATACATCCTTAGAATCACTTGAATGAGCTTTTCAGATTGTGCGTGAAAAAATAAATTAGTTATATATCCTAGTGGCAGGGGAAAACAATCAAGTTACAGAGCAAAACCTTGCAAGAAAAATAAGTTGTGTGATTTTTGATCAAGCGTTATTTACTATAGAAACATTTTTAATTATGGCCAACCCATCTTTGTTCCTCATCTAAAATCTCCTCTTGTGTTTCATTTTAGTGCACATTTAAGTAACCTTCTGTATTTCTGTCATGTAAATTACTTTCCTGGAAATGGGAGAACAGCTTCAACCAGTAAACTGTTTCTTCAAGTGAAAAATTAAACTTCCACTAAGGAATTGTAATATATAGGACAATAAAAAAATAGGATGATGATTTCATGGACAGAATATGCTCTGCTTGTCCTTATATGAGCAAAAGATACCAATGAATATCCTCCTTTGTTATTTCTTTTTTCCCTTTTTCTTTCTCCTTTCCTTCCTTTCCCTTCCCTTCCCTTATTTCATTTTATTTGTTTGTTTGTTTATTTATTTATAACATTTAGTGGCCACCCATCTTTCCTCTCCTCTCCTCTCCTCTCCTCTCCTCTCCTCTCCTCTCCTCTCCTCTCCTCCCCTTCCCTTCCCTTCCCTTTCCTGTCTGCAGCTTTTTCTATATAATTTTCCTTTGAGGAACATTTTATTTTATGTTGTTTTATTTCTAGACTGACAGCTCTACATGGCACTAATAGCTTCACAAAATTAAAAGAACAACATTATCATATACTGTATGCACCAAGAATCCATAAAACAACTGTTCAAAGGAACAAACATCATCTGTCCATATCCTCGCTCTTTGAAGTCCTTGAGACTCCACAGGTAGTCACGTGGAACAAGATATTAGGAACAGGGGAGACATTTCTTCCTCTTTTTTTTTTTTTACTTCAGTGTCAACATACTATGGCATTTTTAAATGGAACACTTTGAACATTCAAACATTTCCAAATGTTGGGCAATCCAACATTTGAGAAATGCTACATTTATATTCCTCCTTCTTCTTGACCTCTCCCTGGAGGATAATATAAGAACAAGAAGCATGGAGAGGAACCAAAATTTTAGACATCTGTCACATGAATCTCCCATAATTAGATGTTGCAAAAGGCCATAGAGAAGATGGATGGAGGTCAAAAGCACTAATTTTGAAATATAATGGTTATTATGGAAATTATGGGATGAAAAGAATTTCTGTCCTTGGGAAAAGATCCTGAAATTATCCCTTGATGGATGTAATACCTTTCAGAACCTCAGAAACATTTTTGAAAGATGGGAGGAGGATTATACTGGCAGCTATGACTAGTAAAAGCAAAATTATTAAATTTATTCATTTGGTCCTTGAAGAGGTTCTATTAAAACCTCAAATAGTGTTATCAAAGGACATCAAGATGAATGGAGTGTGGCCATGTCAAGTCAAGCCTTTTCAATTTGTATTAGTCTTTGAAGAAAATAGCATTTTTTCCATTGAAAGAGAGAAATAAATAGGTTAAAGCCAAGTTAGATAATTCAAGAAAAGTTAAAAGAATGGTCGGAATATATTTTATTATTGGGCATATCGTAGGACTATCTCTCTTAGACGAAGCTTCTGGCAAACTTTAACAGGAACAAAAACCTCAACACATACACACAGTGAAGAGGAAAGTGGCCACCTGGACTTTTTCTGAACCTTCCTCCAATAGTTACAATAGCTAGAAAAACCTTCTGTGTCTTATTAAGTTGCCTTATATAAGCAAGACTATTACTTACTAGGGAGACTTCTGTGTTCCAATTGCAGACAGTTGTTTGATTCCTCAAGTGGCAGAATAATCAGAGGTTGAGTTTGGAAGCTACGTCTGAGCCAGTCAGACTCGGCCACTAGCTGGAGAAATATTTACTCCAGCCAACTTCCCAGCCAAATTCCTAACCCTCCTTGGATAGCTCCCAGAAACTGCAAGTGTTTGTTCCTGCTTATTTTTATTTACTCTTTTTATTTTATAATGGTCAGAAGAGGGAGGAAAGGAGGGGTTTTATTGGGGTTGGCAACCTGTCACCCTCTCTCCCTTTTCCATTCTCTTCTCCCTCCACAACCAGGTGGATGAAGAAGTTATTGAAAAGTAAATAGCAGTATCAATCGCAATAGCATTTAGACTTATATACCACTCCACAGTGCTTTACAGCCCTCTCTAAGAGGTTTGTGGAGTCAGCATATTGCCCCCAATCATCTGGGTCCTCTTTTTACCAACCTTGGAAAGATGGAAAGCTGAGTCAACCTTGAGCCGGTCAGGATCGAAATACTGGACGTGGGCAGTGTTAGCCTGCAATGCTGCATTCTAATCACTGTGCCATCACAGCTCATTAGCTGTGGGTAGTTGTAGCCACGCTATCAATATTAATGCATTTACACTGACCATTTATTCTTGCTTTCTGCTGGAACACTTCCCATAGATTTCACTCATAGCTAGCAGTAAATGACAGTAAGTTAATAACAGATGTTCCAACGGTAGCTTACTGCTGTTTCTACTGGAATGAATCAGAGTGAGAAGGTGCAAGTCTTGTATAGTGGTTGCTATTTCTAACTTCCAGAGCAGAAAAAAAAATGGACCACGTGGGTTGCTTCCTCGTAATCCTTCCAACACTCTTTACTCAGTGTCACAGCTGCTTCTTTCTTCTCAGCATGAGTGTGGAGAGCAGCGAAGTGTACTTTACGTCCTACTGAACTTACTGTATTAACTATACATTAGTGAAGTGTTCGCTGTCAAAATTAATATGTAAGAAAATAGTGGTTATTTGGAAAACAGAAAACAAATAATATTGCAAGAGGTAGGAAGGATCCAATCACCTGTGCAATGTAATACATGATTTGTTTTTTTTCTATTTCTGTGGATCTTACAGATGGATTTTAATATATCACAGCCTGTAAAGAACAAATATGTATTTTCAGCCAGTGAAGGCTTCAATTCTCCCAAATTTTATTTACAGCAATAGACCAGTGTTCTATTTTGAAACATCAAAAAACAGAAGTGCTATAAATTAAAATATCAAAAAACATTAGCAGAAAAGAAGTATAATTCTTTTAGACATGGAACAATATACCAGAACTTGATTATTACCAGAGTTTCTTGTCAGCAATTGTGGTTGAACAGCATTTTGCAAACTTTTTTGAGATTTGTAAGGATTTATCAGGTAATAGGAAAAAAAATGTATTCTCTTCCACAGTATAGTTGGAGTTATTTACAAGGGGGAGATCAATCTTGTTTGAAGTTCTTCTGAGGATTCCGACATGCCTTTTGGGAGATAAACAACATCTACCTTTTTCAATTTCATCAAATTCTTATTTTGCTGACCCCAAGTTTGTTTTTACCAAACCTGGTCCAAAATAAATTTCTGAGAAATAAGTCAAGGAAGTTGATGAGAAATCTTTGATATGACAACAACCAATAATTGCACAACTTTAAAGATAAGAAGTTCAAGGCAAAGAGTCCATTGAAACATGGGATGGATAGAAAGAAGGAGTACAGGTAGACCTTGATTAGCAAGTGCCCTGTTTAGCAACTGTTCGAAGTTACAGTTGTGCTAAAAAAGGAACTTTATGACCACTCTTACATTGCAGCATCCCATGGTCATGTGATTTCCATTTATGAGCTTCACAGCTGTCTTCCAATTAGTAGAGTTAGCAGGAAAAATGCAAATTGTGGCATGTGTTGTCTTTCTTAATGTCTGAGGATGATTTATTGAACAACCAAATGAGAAGTGACATTATAAATCCATCACAAGCACACAATATTTGGCTTAGTGAGCATATTGCTTAACAATGAAGTTGTCAGTTCCGATTGTGGTCACTAAGCAAGGATTACCTGCAACGGATTTACAAGTAGTGGTGAGACTTGCATCCAATTCTCTTCACCACAATACAAAAAAGATGTTGAGACCATAATAATAATAATAATAATAATAATAATAATAATAATAATAATAATAATAATAATAATAATAATAATAATAATAATAATAAAGTTGGAACCCTGGAACCTCCAGTAGATCAGGTTGGGGGACGAGTCCGTCCTTTGGGATATGGTAAAGTCTGTTTACCGACAGGTCAGAGAAGAATTTTTGAAGGTCACAACCTCGATTCACCACTTCTGGAGGCAGGTTGTTCCACTGGTTAATTGTTCTAACTGTCAGGAAGTTTCTCCTTAGTTCTAGGTTGCTTCTCTCCTTAGAAAGAATACAGAGAAGAGCAACAAACATGAAAAGGCATCTGGAGGCTAAACCATATGATGAATGATTGAGAAAACTAGGTATATCTACTGTAACAAAGAGAAGGACTAGTGTTGATATGATAGCAGTCTTCCAGTGCTTGAGGGGCTGTCACAGAGGAATGGGAGTCAATATATTCTCCAAAGCACCTGAGGGCAAGGCAAGAAGTAATAAATGAAAGATCATTAAAGAGAGATACAACCTAGAACTAAGGAGACATTGCCTGACAGTGACAACAATTAATTAATGGAATGGCTTATCTCTGGAAGTTCCGGGTGCTCCATCACTGGAGGCTTTCAAGAAGATGATGCAACAAAGATGATTAGGGGACTGGAGACTAAAAAATATAAGGAATGGTTGCTGGAATTGGGTATATCTAGTTTAATGAAAAGAAGCACTAGAGGTGACATGATAGCAGCCTTCCAGTATCTCAGGGGCTGCCACAAAGAAGAGGGAGTCTATTCTCCAAGGCGCCTGAAGGCAGGACAAGAAGCAACGGATGGAAACTAATCAAGGAGAGAAGCGACCTAGAACTAAGGAGAAACTTCCTGACAGTTAGAACAATTAACCAGTGGAACAACCTGTCTCCAGAAGTGGTAAATGCTCCAACACTGGAAATTTTAAAGAAGAGACTGGACAGCCATTTGTCCGAAATGGTATAGGGCAGGGGTGTCAAACTGCCGGCCTGCAGACTGGTTTTATCATACCGGAGCCGCGCCCACCCCATTGCTGACAAAGGCGAAAAAGCTCCGATACGTTGCGTGATGTCACATGACGTCGTGAGTTTGACATGTCTGGTATAGGGTTTCCTGTCTGAGCAGGGGGTTGGACTAGAAGACCTCCAATGTCCCTTCCAAACTTATTATTCTATGTTCTAAGCTTTTCTGGGTATGAATGGGAACTTCTCCCTCTTAAAAAGGAGAAAGGACCATTTCTTTCTTTATCGTAGTTGAAATAAAGATTCTTATCTAGCTATGCTGTGCTGTGTGCCTATGAGACTTCTGCAGAATTGAAGCTCAGTAAGCGTGCAAAGTCAGAGGTTGGAGATTTATACCCAAGTCCTTGTCCAGGGAGTTTGGCAGTATACAAGAATATTTGCATGCATACTTGTATGCACTTGGCCCAAGGTATGCATTTTTAATGTGCATTGTGTGCTCTTTCCACTGTAAACTGCATTTGTAGTTTGTGTGCTGCATTTGTGTGCTCTTTCCACTGTAAACTGCATTTGTAGTTTTTAATATGTTCTGCTGTCTAAGATGCAACTTTTTGTACATACATGGATGTATTTGGCATTAGAAACCTCTCCAATTGCTGGACAATACCTAGGCTTTTCATTCTCCATTTCCATTTTCACTAGAGTGTGATACATTTTGCATAGATTTTGACAAGATTTAATTTTACTGGAATGACATAAAACATTCAGATGAAAGAAACTCGATAGCCTTGAAACACATTGAGCGAATTCCCTCTCAAACAATGGTTAATCCCAGGTATTTTTTTTTGGGGGGGGGGCTTTTCTAAGCAGAACTGAACAACTACTAATTGTGTTGTCTTATTCTGAACTTATGATCTTATACAACTTTGATTTCTTTGCTTATCTCAATAATCAGGAAAACTGTAGACTCCCGAATTTTATTGTTGGGTATCATAGACTTTCTTTTTCAGTTTCTTCATAACCTATCCCATAAGTCAGGTTTAGCATTGTATTGATCCTACTTTTTTGTTTGTAATCGTGGTTGGAAGGATGATGAGAGTCAAGTATCCATAACTTTTGTAGAACTGCTACTGAATGTAGATGACATTGCTAAATTGCTGTACCTAAAGATAAGAAACATTTTCTTCCCAACTCATGTTCATGAATCTACATGTGTTACAATATTGGTAATCAGCTAATGGGCTCTCTCATAGTGTCAGGCATGAAACATCAGGTCCACAAGTGGTCGTCCAATTAAACTGATGTATTGCTAATCATACCTATGTACAGGAATCTTCTCAAGTAATCTTTAGCTTCTGCTAAGAGTTAGATAAGAGTCAATGGAATTCAAGAGAGGTTGGACTTAGTTCACTTGTGGCTACATAGGGATTCTAGTCTGACCCCTCTTTTAACTCCACTCCCAGGATTTGCCATTCCTTTTCCTATACTTAGTCTTTCTATTGGTAGGACCAGTCCAATAGTTTTAGAAATACTAGAGAAAATAATTAGTTCCTTTCCAAATAATCCATTGATGGATGGATGTTGCTCCAAACAGCTGGAGTATATTGATTAAAGGTATTTGAAATATCTTATTGTTGTGTTCCTTAAATATTGTAAAGGATGTTCAGTTGCATCCCACAAAATAATTTAAATGACATCTACATAGTGTGTATGTGTATGATGTGTTGGAGAAAAAGAGTATATATGACTTTTCTAACTGCACATGTCTATTATATGCAAATTATCCTTTGTTCCTCCAGATATCTGAAAATATGTTAATAGTAACGTCCCCAGGAAGCTGCTTTCATATCCATTCTCTATCAGGTTAGAGTTAGTTAAAAATATATTGCATTTCCAGCATTTATTCTTGGAGATATTGCAGAAAAGCACTGACTGTAGCAGTTTATTAAGCAGCAGGCAACAAATATATATTAATTTTTCTTGACTGCATGTCATTTAAAGAAATTTGCTATGAAATAATCCTTCTTTATGATCACTACAGATTTATCTTTTGTTGTCAAGCAACCAGAGATCTTTGGCAATACAAGTTCCTCCTCTGTGAAATGTCTTTCAGCATAACTGATCATATGTGTTTGTATCTGGTGATTTCTATAATGTTAGATTGGCAAGACGTACTTTAAAAAAATAGCTTAAATGACTGGAGGCTTGCTAAGCTACCATTCTGAATTCAAATCCTTACCAAAGATTGAATTTAGAAGATTATTTTTAAAAAATGAAAGATACATTATAAAACACAGTGGAAGTTACCATCTTAAGAATGTTATTGCTTCCTTTGGGCAAACAAGGAATTTAGTTTCTTTCCTATTATTTCATTTTTATCAAAAATATTCAAGTAGCATCATTTTTTTTAAAAAAATCCAAAACTAATTGTTTGAAATAGTTGAGACTGAGTGCCTGTAAGAATCTAGTTAGTGGTGCAATAATCCACGGCCTGTATCAACAAATGTGATACAGTTCAGCAACACCCCTACAATTCCTTGTGCTTTAGAATTCATTTCTGAAAATTAGGCCCTTTTGCTTTATTTCTTTGGAACTGGATGGTTCTTTCGCAACTCAAGAGTAAGAAGACAAGTTCAATGCAAAATCATTAATCAAATGATAGCAATATCTAGGGGGTCAACCTATTTTCCAAAGCATCTGAAGGCAGGACAAGAAGCCAGGGATAGAAAGTAACCAAGAGAGAAGCAACCTAGAACTAAGGAGAAATTTCCTGACAGTGAGAACAATTAAGGAGTCTTGAGTAGTTGTGGGTGCTCCAGCACTGGAGGTTTGTAAGAAGAGATTGGACAACCACTTGACCGAAAAGGTATAAAGTTTTTTGCTTGAGCAGGAAAACAACCAAGCTCAGAAAACACCAAGGACCTCTTTGTTCAGAGTTTTCATATGTTTTATATTTCATTATATAGCAGCTGAACAATACTGCAACAGAAATCATGTGTTTATTTTTTATCCCACTCAAGTTTGATTTTTATCATAATTTTCTGAATGTTCTTCTACCTCTCTAACTTAGAGTTCCATACTGCTATAGGAATCATTGCCAATCGTTCAAGGCAATTTCTCCAATTAAAATTATTCCTTCCGATCTGATTTAGATTTCATTTAGATTGCTCGTCCAGGGTATTTCAAAAGGGAATGCTAATCCCTCTATGCACAAGTAATTTCTCATAAGAATGAACTGTTTCAAATTATTATTTCATTAGGACACTTGGACCTTTTGCATGCTGATTTGGGTTTTATTTTACTCTTTTTTCTTTAAAAAAAAAACACTCACCACCCACTGTATTTTTGTTCTTGAATCTTATATATAGTTTCCAAGATTTATAATCACCATGACAAAGCTTAGACTGGGTCTATTTCATAATGATCGCTTTATGATTCTAGGGAAATGGCTGAAAAGAAGATAAACAAATGCATGTTAAATTTATTTCCTGAAAAGATGTATTAATGCGTTCTGGTGTGCCTCTTGTATAATTCTAGTTCTCTCTCCTTGTTACTTCATTATTAGAGTTCAGTGAATATTAATTGTTGGCCAAAACTTTTTCTGAGCTGCATGTTAACTGGCTATGTCTTTATTGACTCTCTGGTGAAAATACATATATAGGAGTCACCCCAAGCTTCCTTGTAATCTAAAGCAAGTCTTAACTCCCTCTACTTTTTTTTACTGTGGCTGAAAATTGTATCACAGTGTCTTTAATAAGCTATCAAGAAAGCAGCCTTTCTGTCTTGCATTTACATAATTAAAAGCTTTGTCAGATGAAGTTGAAGTGTACATTAGTCAGACTTTCTTGCGAAATTTACACTATAGGTCACTTGAAAATTCACTTTCAGTCCTTCAGATTAGAATAGCAATGGCAATAGACTTATATACTGCTTCACGGTGCTTTACAGCCCTCTCTAAGCAGTTTACCGAGTTAGAATATTGCCCCTAAACAATCTGGGTCCTCATTTTACTGACCTTGGAAGAATGGAAGGCTGATTCCACCTTGAGCTGGTCAGGATCAAGCTCCTGGCAGTGAGCAGTGAGTTAGCCTGCAATACTGCATTTTAAATACTGTACCACCTTGGCGCCTTTCAATTTGGGTTTGAAAGGGTTTGTAAAGATATGTGGGACTTATCTTGAGAGACAGGGGGAAGACAGAATGGTACAAGAAAAGGCAACTTAGCCTGTAACGGGAATGTGTTTGGGATAAGAGGATCAGAAGAAACCCTTCCTAGTTCCTTAGGTTGTAAAGGGCAAGAAATGTGCTTTCAGACTTCCAAGATTCTGTTAATTTAACTTTACAATAAGTAGAATTGATTCATTTGGTCCTATTTCCTGTCTGTCTTCTTTGTAAGGCTGACATCAAACTTACAAGTCTGTAAGTAAGTCTATCCCCTCCTCCCCCTTTACAGCCCAAGAAAGTGTAGAAGCAAATGAATGAATGGACCTTCCAACTCAATAATGTTCTGTCCCTGAAATGCCAGACTTGGTCATTGTTAAATGTAAGTGCAGGATTTTGGGGAGTCGGGCAGCTTGGTGGCTCAGCAGTTAAGATGCTGGGCTTGTCAGCTGGAAAGCCAGCAGCCCAGGTTTGAGACCCAAGTGCCAAATGATGGGTGAGCTCCCGTCCTCACCTCAAACTCCTGCAGTTTGAAAGCATGCAAATGCGAGTAGATAAACAGGTACCACTATAGTAGGAAGGTATAGAATTTTGTAACGTCATGCTGGCCACATGACTGCGGAAATGTCTGCGGATTGATTCAATGGCCTTGAAATGGGGATGGCACCGTCCCCTACAGTCGGCAACAATTAGCAGAGTAAAATCCGCAGGGACTCCTTTACCTTTACTTTTGGGAGTCAATCATTATTAAACAGGAGACTGATATAGCGATAGTACTCACTAATGTGATCCTTCCCAATTTTGTATGCCAAAGATTTGTTAATCTGGATGCATTCCGCAAATGGACAGTATGCATATTTTGGAATGGGTGGAGACCTTTGTGTTCATGGGAATGTCTTATGAGAAGTTATCTGAAAAAAAAGATGATGATCATCAGTCATAACATCCATTCTTCAGAAAGGATACTATTAATATTATTTTCCAATCTCATCCCTCTCTTTTCCAGGATGCTGTTTAATATCACAGCTTGTCTTGTTTTTCTGGGCAGGCTGATATACTCTCAAATCATATATTTTTCCCTTTTTTCTTCCTACAGGCACTGTATAGGTCTAAGGTTGTTCCTGTAAATGAAAGTGGTGATATGGTTGCTCTATGTTATGCCAGTTTCTGTCTAAAAAAAGAAAAAGGTTTAAAAATAAAGTCAGATGACTCAGATAACCTAATAGGTATCAAGATGTGGACAGAAATATCTCTGAACACATTTATTGCCCCCAGCACAATTCCTTATTTAATTTTTCATTTCTATTTGGGAATGTTGAACTCACCATCTGAATAAGTAAGGGACACAGGTATGTACTGTCATCCAGGCTTTTGACCTCCCTCAAAGTGATGCTATACGACGTGCACCCAACTTTCAGTAAGACAAGTTCTGGGTTCAGAATAACTTTCAGCTTATTTCCTTGCAGGCATTTCATTACCCAAATTGGCTATCAACAGCAGTGCACCAGTGATGTTACCTAGTTTGAGTAATGAAGCTTCTCCAAGAGAACAAGCAAGCTCAGAGAGCACCTAGGACCCCTCATGTCAACACACAGCTACCAATGTTCTCCTTTATTGGTATAACTTTCAGCTCCTGACAATTTACCATTCATCAGTTTGCTCAACTTCTTTCCTGAACACGTAAACATTTCCCAACATGTATAGCCAAAAATCGGGGAGTAAAAGTAAGGGAAAATTTAATAGTCCCAGTAGGAAATGAGAAACAGCTCGGGCAATTATCATATTTTATTAAAACAAAATGAAATGGCTCCACATTAAAAGCTGCCTGTTGCAATTTGAGAAAGCCTCATTTTGATTCAGGGCATGGCCGTCTCAGAACAATCACAATTATTTTTTGATTGGAGAAGGGGGGAAATAAACAGCCTTTTAGGGGTGACTTTAGTCTCTTGAACATTAAAGTGTAGCTTTGTGCATTTATTTAAAAAGTATGCTTAATGTCATAGGAGAGAGAATGAAATAAAATTCTACTCTGTGGTTACATAAAACAGATTGGTATTCTCCTTAATACTACATTTCACTAATAACCCACGGTTGTCATAAAGTACGAAGAACGAATCCTCTCCGTGACAATTTATGGGGTGCGGGCTGGCTTAGAAAGGCTGATTTCCTTCTAGGTGTTAAAAAAAAAGCCAATCTGACAATCACATTCCAAGTTTAGCAGAAAGGCATAGCCTTCTTTTCACTGATATTTTTAACCACTTTGCAGAAAGGGATGTCTTATTATGCGACAGAGTGGAATAGCATGCTATGCAAATGATGCTTTCCCAGCGACATCCTTTCTGCAAATTAATAGGCTATATTCATTATCCAACTGGAAGATTAGAATTAGAGATTGTCAGTTATGTAATAGCACAAATAAAATCTTGGTGCAATCAAAAGCTCGTGTTTGGATGAAATGGGACTACAGAGAAGAAACAGCTGTATTTTGGAATGGCTTGCTACATCCTGGTCATTCTTTGCATATAGCTTAATATGGCTCAAGATAAAGACTTGAAAGTAAGAGGCAAGCTGTTTATGACACTTCCTATTTTAGAGGATGCAGAACATCCAGATGGTGTGGGTGTGAATCTGGGCTCCTATTCTCACAGTAAAACTCCACACTAGGGGATGCTCATGGTACACACAGTTGTTAAGTTTCCACTAGTCAGGCAGGAGATTGAGAGCACTGGAAAGTTTCATGCTATGTTTTTGGTGCCATTCCAAGGATATCTACAGGGGGGAGGGTATGTGGAGAGTGATGTTATGTGCAACATGGTGTCATTGTGTGGATTAGAAAAAAAAAGTACTTATGACATTTGGAGTGTCATTTTGACATCATTGTGGTTTCTACCTTTTTCCACATGCAAGAGAAAAAAAGAGAAGACTAGGAATAGCACAAGAAGGGCTGGAGACTAAATAATAATAATAACAACAACAACAACAACAACAACAATAACAATAATAATAATGTTGGAAGGGACCTTGGAGGTCATCTAGTCCAACCCCCTGCTCAGGCAGGAAACCCTATACCATTTCAGACAAATGGCTGTCCAGTCTCTTCTTAAAAACTTCCAGTGTTGGAGCATTCACAGCTTCTGGAGGCAGGTTGCTCCACTGATTAATTGTTCTAACTGTCAGGAAATTTCTCCTTAGTTCTAGGTTGCTTCTCTCTTTCATTAGTTTCTCAAAAAAAAAAAAGCTACAAGAAGCTAGAAGTGATGCTTGGTCAAAATAAAGAGAAGGAGGAACAGCTTGTTCCTCCTTCAAGATTACTGTATTTCTATTTCTGGTCTATTTCATCAAGGAACCAAATTCCTTTTTCAAGGAACTTCATGCAACTTGAAAAACATAATATAATACCTAACAAATGAAGTAAATAGAAAGACTTCTGGTGACTTTGTCTAAAATCAAAACAGTAATTAGCTATTTTCTTCTGGGATATATTTGAAGTTTCCCAGTTCATAGCACTAGGATTTTCTGAGAAAGATTCCTTCCAAAATTAGTGCTTTGGAAACTAAATGTGGTTCAACCCAAAAAGCCTAAGCATGGGATTCGTGCAGGTGTCAAAATTTTACTATAGCTCACAGATTATACACGATCAATATGACTTTACGACTATAATCTGATGCATAAAAGATAGAGGTACCAGTATAGTTGGGAATGGTGTTAATAACATTAAAAGCCAGCAGAACGAAGAAATTGCTACAGTATCTACTGTAAAAACAAGAATTCCACAATAGGTCTGGAAATGTTCATGGTCATTCTGTACTAGAATCAGTTTTCCTATTTTTCCAAAGTTTTATTTCCCTATAGAAATGCTTCTGTTCTTCTACCAATGCTGTGCATTACGAATTATTTTCAGTTTAGTTTATTGTGGTGATGTCATAGACTATACTGACATAGCTGTTTTTTTGGCCTGACATGTTTCACAACTTTTCTATGGTCTCGTACAGTCCTTGTTTCCCAATCTGAAGCTCAGAGGGGAGAATCATCTTATGAAGTGTTCCAGCCCTGGAAAATATTTGTAGTTTATTTGTTATACTCCTTCACACTAATTAATTTGGTTTAGCATTCCTTCATAGTTGGAAAGAAGTTCAAGTAGGTTAGATACCCAAGTATATGTTATGTTCCCAGCTGGCCATCCATCATGAGGGGTCCTTTATTTCCTTGAAGTTGAGCTTCATAATTTCTTGTGTAGGATCCTTGAGAAAAAATGAAATGAATTTATTAAGAAGTAGCAAAGCAATTCTTCCCGTCTTCTGACTGCATGTTTTGTGTGTGTGCTTGAACAACACATTGGAACTTTCAGAAAAACCTTGATAACTTGTCCAATTTTTCAGGTTTTCTAAACACTTTTGACATGTGCTAAAGGACAGGAGATATATTTATCACGCCCATATATATTTCAATGATAGAGGTTATCTTCTTTCTGACAATATAGGTTCGAAGGGAAAAGGGAATCTAATTACTTTAGATTTTTGATTTTCAGATTTAAAGTGAGAACTGCTTTACTCACAATTGTTTTGCCATTTTTGGGGGGACAAGCTTTGTATTCCAAATATTTATGCACCTGGAGTTCTTTCTATCTAGTAAAGTTAAAATGTCAAATATGTCAAGACAGCGACCTTGATAGAAAATTACAGTGACTTGATGTATAATTATGGATTATTCATTTGCACATTGAAAAAATCAAGTGCAATCATCACAATTATATCTGTTAGATAGCAAATCTCCTTTGTCTTACAGCCAAATGACACAGTTTGAGGCTCTCGGGGGTTAACATAGACTTGGGAATTTTATGGTTTCCATGCCATATCTGCTCTTTGGCTGCCCAGGGTGAATTGCTTTTATTTTGAAGGTAATTGCTTTTTTTTTCAATTTATATTTGTTTGTGAGTGCACGCTTAGGCACCTTCACAGCCCTGTTGGTTCGGCCATCCACAACAGTCCCAGTTTCTCACATGGCTCCTTGGAAAAATGAATTGTTCATCCTTGGGCTATCATAATGGCTTCAAAGCTTAGAAATGGTCCTCACAAGACTGCAAAAAGTTACATGTTAACAAAGAAAAAAAATAATTATGCTCCAGTCATGCGTTTAACAAGCTTTCAATTTCAATTCATTGGAATGGAAATCCAATCAAGCTTAATTTTTGTGCTTGCCCCACCCACTAACGTTGAGATTGAAACTGTCAATCTCCTGAAATCTCAAACATTGCATTCCTCACTTTTGGTAGGAAGTTTGGGTTAAGACATTTTATTCCCCAAAGCAAAGGAACTAATATCAAATCAACTGATGTTCATAAATATGACAATGAACTTCAACCTACAAAAAAGATTTCCTTTTTCTCATGAAATCAGATGTTTGGCTTCCTCACTTAAAAAGAATGATACTGTGGTTATATTTCCATGAAAACCAAAATGATATAATAAAGATATTCTTCAATGGCAGCATGAAATACACTTACACGCTTATACAATCTGGGAAAAACTATTTTGGGCTTGGAATTAAGAGAAGGAAGGAAGGAAGGAAGGAAGGAAGGAAGGAAGGAAGGAAGGAAGGAAGGAAGGAAGGAAGGAAGGAAGGAAGGAAGGAAGGAAGGAAGGACTAAAAGATTTTTCCTCACTTCCTTGAACACTCATATACTGTAAGTATAGAAGGAAAAAAGGGTGTGCCTGCTCTTGCTGTGAACAAATGGATTTTATTTATTTATTTATTTTATGTTCAGGAAAGCAAGAAGTTTACATTTATATAAAAATAATAAAATGCCCTCTGGATATTGTATAGAATTCTCCCAAATGTGCAGATTGCTAAGAACTATTCTCCATACCAGTCTTTAAATGCTCTACATAAGAAACATCATTAATGGAAAATATGCTCATTTAATTACTGAGGCTATCAGGCTGTTTTCATTTTTAAAAAATCAATTTTATGGGCATCATAAGAAATCTATCAAAGGGAGGATGACAGAATGATGAATCTGAAATGTGTCTTCCTACCTTTTATCTATTTATTTCAAGAAACTGGGAAATAATTTTTGTTGGTTCCCTTTTATCATCTCTATAGCAAACCCAAAAAATCCTGAGTTACAATTTTGCAGTCAGAGAATTTTACGGTTTTGTTCTATGACAAAGTTAAGGTTAAGGTGGATTTTAAAAATAATTATGTTAGACGTTCCACATTGCTAGAAAATTCTATTGAAATACACACACTGATTCAGAGGATTTTAAAGATTAATATATAATTGAGACCAGAAATTTTAAGTCATGGAAATGTTTTGGCACATGTCAACTGCAGTAAGATTATTGTATGCACAAAAGTGGAAGGATTTGGCACTCCTCACAATGAAGAAATGGTTGGTGAAGATGATGGAACTTGCTGAGTAGGCTAAATTATAGAAATATTATTATTGAAAGATAATAAATGCTAACAGAAGGAAGAAAGTTTATGTTGTAACTATACAGTAAGAGGTAATTTTTTAACTGTTCTTATAACTGCTGTTAAGAAAATTGAAAGCTACCTCTTTATACTTTTCCCTATCATTTCTATTTTTTTTTTAACTTTTTTCTTTTCTTGCACTTTTAGCTTTGACTTTTTTCTTTTTCTTCATTTATATTAGTTTGTATTAGTTTTCCCCCCTTTCTTCTTAAAAAATCCTTAATAAAAATGATATATGAAGAAAGAATTCAGGCTATAGAATGGCCCCTACCCATAAACCGATAAATGGCAGTCCTGTTCATAACGAACAAATATTTGTTTTCATTTAGTGACTGTTGTTGTTTTTTCTTCTTAATCTTTAGGTCATTTCATCAAACTGGCCAGCCTTGAGCAAAAGAATGACAAAGGCTGGGAAAAAGCTAAATTAGCAATCTGGGTGGAAATGATACAGTGGGAATCTCATTACATATGGTAATTAGCACACACAATCCAAGGATATGTCATCCCCTAACATTAATAATTGGGCCCTAATAAAGGTAGTAAAGGACCTATTTGGGTGGGTTCTCTACCACTAGCCCTGCATTGGCCCAATTTGGTTGTCATCTTTATCTATATAAAATGTCAGTTTTTGTGTTTTCTATTTCTTTTACTAACACCCAGTGTGTATCATGGATGTGTATAGGCTTCCCATCTAAACCAGCATGGTGGATGCTAGTAATCCATCATTTTGTTGCAAAAGTTTTGGTTGGTTTTAGAACATATAAAAAATCTCAATCATTACACTCAAATGTGTTTAATATTGTTCCATTCAGGTCTTATTTGTATTAAAGGTTATTTGTATATTTTTTAGGATTCATAAGTATACAGTTCCAATTTTTGTTTTTTGTTTAGATTCACCTTCTGTTAAATAATAATTGTATGAATATCACAGGTCTTATGATTACTATTTGCTGTACCCCTTATGAGGATTTTAATTTAACATATAATTCTAATCTGGAATGTTACTATTACATTCTTATTTTTATGCATCCCTGGGAATTCCTATGTTTGCTATGTTTTGGAGCAGAATGGTCTAATGGCATTTTTAATCATGGAACTCTGCAAGTTTGCTTTAAAAAGAAAAAAAGATGACAACAATGTATTTCTGATTATGTTCCTGCAATTTGTGTGATTTCATTTGAGTTAATGTTTTTCTGTTTCAGAATAACAGAGTTGGAAGGGACCTTGGGGGTCTTCTAGTCCAACGCTCTGCTCAATCAGGAGACCCTATACCATTTCAGTTTCCATTTAATACACAGAACAATTAATTAATCAAAGGAGACTCAGTGTGGTATAAGGATTAAAAGTATTGGACTATGAGCAAAGTGTCATAGATAATACCCATCTTCAACTCACTAACTGGACCAGTTAGTCTCCTTCAGCTGCTCTCATCTCAAAGGTTTTTGTTGTAGAAAATAATTAAGAGAAAACTCTATCTATATCTCCCTGTAGTCCAGAATAAAATACCAGATATACAGCTAACACACTAAATCAATACAAGATAGGGATTGCAAAGCATATTAAGTCACAAAAAATCTAACCTTAAGCTTAGCATGATGTATAAATGTAACTAGTTAGTTACTCCTTAACTAACCTTGTTGATTCTGTGGCATCAATCCAGCATCTGAATAATTCCTGGCATGAGGACACAGGGAAAGAGCAAGAATCATACTAAACCAAACAAGGCCTTAAAACCTGCACAATTCTATTATTTTATACACTATAGCAAAGTAGAAGAAATAATACAGCAAATACAGCAAATGGAAGATGGGCCAGCATCTATCATACCACGAACCATTGTCATCAACCTGAGTTTGTAACTCAAACTGAGTTTGAGAGATTCTAAGAAGGGTTTGTCCTTAAACTAACACTTTAATTCCATTAAAATCCCCATGAGGGCTACTTCACTTTTGCTAATTAAAGTTTTTTGTTTCATTATTAATTGCAACTGTGTAAATGTAAAAAACCAAACAAAAACAGGTTATGTTTAGTCTATTAGGTCCTGATAGGAGCTGTGGTGGAGCAGTGGTTAGAATGCAGTATTGCAGGCTAATTCAGCTCACTGCCAGGAGTTCGATCCTCACTGGCTCAAGGTAGACTCAGCCTTCCATCCTTCTGAGGTCGGTAAAATGAGGATTCAAATTGTTGGGGGCAATATGCTGACTGTGTAAACTGCTTAGAGAGGGCTGTAAAGTACTGTGAAGCAATATATAAGTCTAAGTGCTATTCCTATTGCTATTTGTTTGGCCATGACTTATTAAATAAACACCATCTGGCTACTTGACATGTTACATTCTCAAACATGTTAAAACAATGATAATTGCTGGGTGAGCTCAACACAGAAAGCTAGAACCAAATATTCTCAGCCTGTATCCACCATGACAACAAATGAACAAATGAATCATCTTCCAAGGATGTTTTTTTTTAAAAAAAAAAATAAAAAATTGCAGAAAATCCACTACATACAGAAAGTTGCTTGCAAGGAGCGGAGTCTTACAGATAAAGGGACTTTGAGCTAAAAGGGATTTCTAATAATGTACCTTAGACATTTAGTGTATCAACAACAATACAGCAGCAGCAACAATAAAATCTTCCAGAATGTAACGCAAGTAACCTTCAAATACTGAACTAAAACTTCAGATTAAGCTTAATGCTTTGGTTCACTAGAGTCCCCTGAACATGTAAATTAAAAGCCCACTGGTTAAAATCCATCTTCTCCAGTCTCGGTGGATTTAACTGTACTTCCAGTTTGCTCACTGGGATTTATTTATCTTTAAACACAGCATTCAAGGTTGAGCTCGGTATTTGTTGTGTTCTACTAGCAACCTTTAGAAAGCAGATTGATTAAGCAAAGATGCTTTTGCTTGTTGGTTTAACAACACAAATTATGTTATCTGACTCAGAAGCGGAAGTGTTGTTTTGTTCCCAGTGTCAGTTTTCAAAGGGCTATTATCTCTACCACTTAACACTGATGACATTGTCCTGTTTTGTTTCTTCTGCTCTCAAATCTGACTAAAATATCTGTTGATAACCCTTGGGAATTGTCAGCAAGATGAACCTCAGTGCATTCATTACTCGAAAGGTAAAGTTATAGTGCTGTGGGTTTTTTAAAAGCCAAGCTTTATACCTAATACATTTTCAAGCAAAGATAAAACACAAACTGCTACTAATACCTGGACATCTTCACTGCACAGTTTGGCAAGTAGAAATCTATCAAGTTGATAAATGAAAAGTTTTTTATTAATTTGGAGACGAAAGGACTACTTCAAAGCATTTTGCTACCAAACACAAAGGACAGGCTGTTTTTCTCGCCTATTCCATGCACAGAAGGTGACTAGAATCAATAGCTAAATTTTACTTTGAGTCCAAATTATATCTTGCAGCAATAAGATACACAACTGCCAGCGCATGGATGGTCTTCAATCAGTTCATAAATACAAATCTCAGAAGCAGAATACCAGGATGTGGAGAAGAAAGACAAAAGCACGGTCCACAGAGGTATGTAGAGGATTACAGTAGAATAATCAACAGCATGACAAATAAGAGACGTTCAAAGAAATGTAGTCTCTAGCTTCAGCTTTGACTTCCTTCTTTGCTTTTTCGTGGCCCTGTAGCTTTTTGTCTCTGATCCATCTGGGGATTATTCATGTTTGCTTTCTTAGCCGTGAAGTTTGCTTCCAATCCAACCTTCCTTTTCCTATTTGGAAGAAGTGGGACTATCTAGGTTTCAGTGACTGTGGTTCAGGATTTGGAGCCAAACATGAAGCATATGTGTGATATGGAGAGAACGGGACTGCATCAAATTCTAACATCTCTGAATTTAACAGTACAGAGGAATCTGGGTTTCAGAACAATCCTAACATGTCTAGTGGTAGACATCTAGTCTACCACTAGATGGGAGCAAAAAAATCCCCACAAAAGTATAACTGCTTGTTAACATCTAATAGCGATCTGGAATTTAGTAGCCCAGTTTGGTGGTCCCAGCATCTTAAGAGCAAACTTGAAGGTTAACGTAAGGTAAAGTATGTAATGTCTGATACAAATTTTGCTCTTTTATCACCTCTTCATCTGTTTTTAACATCTGCCCTAACTGTAAAAGGACATGGGCTTCTCCAAATTCACCACCAGTCTTCCTGATGGTGAATTTTATTGGAAAAGTTTTTTTTTTTAAAAAATGAAAATCATTAGCAAAACATTCCATATACCATTTTTAGTAGCTGGGAAGGAAGGAAGGAAGGAAGGAAGGAGAGATAATATAATAAATTAAATTAACTATAAATCAACTATAATCTGCATTCAGCACATTAGAAAGGTTTATCTTCTAGATCTAAGATAAATTAGTTGTGAAGAGGACACCTATACTATGAAAAAAATCTAGTAGGATGGTGGATGTTTAATCTAGTTTTTAATTTAGCATAGTTTTTTTAAGGCTCGTTTCTAACTGTAGCATAATATTATCACTTTATTAATAAGACATGTGTTTTGTTGCAGTCTCTTCTAAAGAGGAACTGTCCCACTCTGATCTTTTGTCAATCCTTTGGAATACAGCACCATGATTTAATAATTCTTCTTCCTTGGGGCATTACAACTATTTTACTGTGGTGTTTCAGCTTCCTGATAAGGCTCTTGATTAATCAGTCTGGGGAGAACTCAGATAGTTCTATTATGCAGCTTAATTAAAAGGCAGAAATTAAAAAGTGTATTGAAGGAGAGATGTTGCAATAAAGATGGAGTTTGTTTTTACCTTCATTTAAATGTGTGCGTGTGTGTGCATGCATGTGTGAATACATGTATTCCCAATAAAAATATAATGAGAATATAGCGCATTACATTTTAAAAAAAAAGATTGCACGGATTTCTTCCACATTGTGGCTTCATATTTTTTAATAATTCCAAGCACAACCTCAGAATGACATGTGAACCCAGACTTTTTATTTATTTATTTATTTTGCTGTCCTCAAATCCCTTTGCAGTTTTACTGCTGAATTTCAATTAGAGATGAAATATTAAAGATGTGCCAATCAGATCTGATCTAATTCAAATTACCAAGTCAATACAAAAAGCAAAATTGATTGGATTCAGACTTTGAAATCAGGTTGGAAAATGAACCCTCTCCCATTTGGATCTGCAAATCCATCAGGAACTATCCAGTCCTGATTCCCAAGTATAGCCTTGAACTTCCCAAGAGCTTTTCCATCATCTAAATATACACTCCATCTTTCTGTCCTCTTGTGTCTAGCCATATGTGATGGCCCTCCAGAGGTAGGAGAGGAAAATACTAATTTATAATTTGAGCCAATAGGGACAGTTCCATGCTTCTCAGCTTGAGTTTCCCATGAGTGATTAATGGAATGGTTGCTTCATACCTCTTCCTCTTCTGAAATGACTCATAAACCAGAGGCATGTTCCTTACTCCATCATTCACCGTAGTCTGTTGACAGAATATCAGGTTTGCTATTCACTTTTCATGTTAATAGAGTTGACATAGGAATTCAAGCTACTGTACATTCAAGATAGAAAAAGAAATGGAAGCATGTGATCACAGGGCCCTTTCAGAGATGTATAGACCATTTAAAAATAGAGCAAGCTGAAGACCATTTTGTGGCAATGTTCTACAACCAAAAGTACTGTAGTTCTAGAGCATAACACAAGTAATTAAAACATGTTTTTCTCCACTATCATTGTAGCATATTGAATCTATAGTGTGTGTGTGTGTGAAAGAAAGAGACAGATAGACAGAGAGAGAGAGAGAGAGAGAGAGAGAGAGAGAGAGAGAGAGAGAGAGAGAGAGAGAGAGAGAGAGAGAGAGAGAGAGATTAAAGTTAAAGAAAGGAAAGAGTTTGCAGAAGAGTACAAAGTGCAAGGAAAAAGAAAAGAGAAAAAGAGAAGATCAAGAATATCATTAAGAAAGAGAGAAGAAATATATAATATATGAAGAAGCGACTTCCAAAATATGACAGATATGATGAAGGGAAAAAAAGCCCCCTTTTCACTCAGATTTTGTTTCCATATCATAGTATGAGAAACCACAGAAATAATAATAATAATAATAATAATAATAATAATAATAATAATAATAATTTATTATTATTATTATTGAAGAAGAAGAAGAAGAAGAAGAAGAAGAAGAAGAAGAAGAAGAAGAAGAAGAAGAAGAAGAAGAAGAAGAAGAAGAAGAAGAAGAAGAAGAAGAAGAAGAAGAAGAAGAAGAAGAAGAAGAAGAAGAAGAAGAAGAAGAAGAAGAAGAAGAAGAAGAAGAAGAAGAAGAAGAAGAAGAAGATGATTACTCAGATATATCCAACATTAGTCTTCTAATCTTCCACTGATTAAATGGGAGAGGGGCAAAGCATCCGGTTCATAATGTGTAGAAGTTTGAGATCATATTTATTAGGTTCATAAATACGCATTGAATAAAGCAGTAACAGCAGTTGCAAAACAAGTTTTAATTTATGCCTCATATTCATAACTGTAATTGTAGTAGGCTATTTTCTGCTGTTGGCTTTTATAGGTCTGATCAATGGTCTCCTTAGAGTTATTGAAAGAAGACAATCTTTAAGTAGTATACAAGGCCTTCATATTAGAAAAGGTAATATATGCCTTAACTGGGCTAATTGTTGGAGAGCAGATGCCGTGTCTTTTGGCCATCTCTTTCAACAGAAATGAACAACAAATTACTCTTTGATTTGTGGCAGTGGCACTGCCAGGACAGGCAAAATTGTGTGGCATTAGTATAGGGCTGATGTTGCTGGGTTTTTTTTTTTCAGAAAGCCCCCCCCCAAATGGCTTACCTGGCTTACCTATTTTGAAATGTACGTTGACAGTTGGATGGGGGGGGGGATGTTCCTTTTTGGATTTCTATGGTTATTTATTTATTTGTTTCTTGTTTGTTGCTTGACTCCAAATGATTCCAGGCAGTTCACAATGTAAAGAACCAGAACCAGAAATTAAATAACCCCATGCAAGATGCATATACAAGACATAGCTAAATATCTATGGAGATTCTCAGTCATCCAGGTCATGGTTGTCCCAAAGATGCCAGAACGGAACAGAACGGAACGGAACGGAACAGAACAGAACAGAACAGAACAGAACAGAACAGAATAGAATAGAATAGAAAATATGGGATAGAATAGAATAGAATAGAATAGAATAGAATAGAATAGAATAGATGGAATGGAATGGACAAGAACAGAACAGAACAGAACAGAATAGAATAGACCTTGTAGGACATCTACTCCAACCCTCTGCCCAAGCAAGAGATCCTACACCATTTCTGACAGATGGCAGTCCAGTCTCTTCTTGAAAGCTTTCACTGATGAAACTCCTCAACTTCTGAAGGCAATCTGTTCCACTGGTTGTTCTCAGTGTCAGAAAATTTCTCCTACTGCTAAGTTGAATCTCTCCTTGATCAGTTTCCATCCATTATTCCTTGTCTCTAAGGCAAGTGGACTTTGTTTTTTTTCCCCTTGAAGACATTTTGCTTCTTATCCAAGAAGCTTCTTCAGCTCTGACTGAGTGGTGGAGAATGGAAGGATTTATATTCCTTGCAGTCATTTGATAGTTAGCATTCTGGTGTTAGCAAAGGCCGGATGACTGCAAGGAATATAAACTCTATAATCACATCCGGTCCTTCCATGGTGCTCAGCTCACTGCCCAGGCAGAGAATAAAGTTGGTTCTTAAACTGGAAAGGAGTTACTTATATATCTACAGCTGAGGCTGGGAAGCTTGTGGAGGTATTGGTACAAAAGCAGGAAAACAAACTTCCAAGTGTTGCTGCCAGATCTGTTTATTTCCTGAGTTAGGAATCTCATTTTGAATGATATTTTGAGTTCTTGGACTGCTGAATGTTGCTGTGTTCAACTCCTATCCCTGAATGCTTGAGAGATCAGGGAGAATACCTTTCTCATCAAATTCTTAACACCTTGAATACTTCAGGTTTTGCTTTCTTTTACTTGCTAGCCAGCTCCCATCTCTCTGTCTACAAGGGGGCTCTGCCACAAACACCAACAACAGATCAAACAATCATGAACAGAAGGCGATTGTGGCACATGCTTTGAAGAGAGCATTAACTCCACTCTACCCCCTGCAAAACAGAGGTTCCAAGACAATATCCTTAGGGTTAGAGTTGGGTTCATAAATGCATTCAGAGCCAGCACCATATGGTCATCAATCCCACTCGCAATTAATTATGTTGCCACTGCGTCATGAATGAGAAACAATTTCCAAATCTTTTTTTTTTTAAGGACCAACATAGGATATTTTTCACACTTATTTTCTATGATGCATAGTTGATGTTTTATAGCTATAATCAGTGCAAACCTCTTTTTCCATAATGCATCAATAACACGTCCTTTTTAAAGCAAAATGTTAATGTTTTGTCAGAGCTTTTAAAGCTTTTGTTTTAGAAAGAATTCTTGGTTATGTTTTAAATACAGGCCGTCCTCGACTTACCACAGTTTGTTTAGTGACGGTTCAAAGTTACAACAGCACTGAAAAAAGTGACTGGTGACCATTTTTCACAAGTACACACAATTATGCAGCATCCTCAATGGTCACGTGATTTACATCTGGATGCTTGACAACTGACTCACATTTATGACGGTTGCAGTGTCCCAGGGTCACGTGATCCCCTTTTGCAATCTTCTGACAAGCAAAGTCAATGGGGAAGCTGGATTCACTTAACAACCGTGTTACTAATTTAACAACTGCAGTGATTCACTTAACAAATGTGGCAAGAAAAAATTCATAAAATGGGGCAAAACTCACTTAACAAATTTCTCGCTTAGCAACATAAATTCTGGGTTCAATTGTGGTCGTAAGTCGAGGACTACCTGTATGTTCAATTTAATTATACATTTCCACAGATCCATGAGAAATGTGACAATAGACGTACATAGCATATTGCTAAAGATAGACAAAGAGATACAAGCAGGTTGATAGCAATAGCAATAGCACTTATATACCGCTCCATAGTTTTTAACAGCGCTCTGTATGTGTCAGAGTCAGCATATTGCCTCCCAACAATCTGGGTCCTCATTTTACCAACCTTGGAAGGATGAGTCAACCTTGAGCCAGTCAGGATTGAACTCCTGGCAGTTGGCAGAATTAGTTTGCAATATTACATTCTAACCACTGCGCCATTTAATAGCATCAAATGGCAGGCAACTGAAGCCCTTCACCCCCCCCCCCCATTTTCATAAAAACAAATAAAGCTTTAATTGTCCCACTTGGTGCTGTTGCTGCCAGCCCCAACAGATAGCCATTCAGTTCTGCACACAGCCAGGTGTGAAAATGCACATTCTTATGTGTTGAAACAGAAGGGGAAGGCAGCATAAAGATTAGTAAAGCAGCCAACTTAGTTCCCCCTCCCAATTCTCAATTATGTGAGTTTTCTAGGTCTTGATGACACCTTTAATTATAAATGCACTATATAAATCATAGACAATAGCAAACAGCTTCCAGCATAAATGCTGAGTTGCTTTAAATATTCACAGCCCAGGTTTGATACCCTGGAGAATTAATCAAACTGTCAGGCCTTTAGACCAAGCACTGCTGCAAACACTAGCTACAGTGCCATTGTTACTTAGCAACCATAACTGAAGAGGTTAAGGCAGAAAACGCTGTCATTTTCCTATTTGTGCAAGGGGAAAAAAATATCTCCGATGTTGTGCATGTATGTGTGAGAGAGTAGAAGGAGAAGGGAGGAAGAGATTCATTTTTCAAAAGTGATATCTTTTGTAGGTTGCAATGCTTCAGCTTTGTGCTGTACAAAATGACTTTCTTATGGGCCAATTTGAGTAAAAATGCCAAATACGAAAGCTTTACAATATGCAGGGCACAATCAGCAGCAATTAACCTGGAGCAGGTTGAAAGGTTCTCGGTCTGAAGTCTGAGACAGACTTTGTTCCTTTTATTAAAAAGAAAAAAACTCGGATGAATCCCACCAAGTAAAAAATGATCAATAGCAACGGAGGCAGCAGGCTGGTGGTTCCTGCATTTACAAAACACTTTAGTGATAAAGCAATTCCTGGGATGGGTACTAAGTGCCTCTTCATTCGATTTGCTAATGAGATGACAATGAAAGGTATCAAAGTTATATACAAAGCCGTCTTATGACACATTCAGTTGTTCATCTTTCTAGTCATCATAAACTAGCCAGGTGACAAACAGACTTCCATAGACAGAGGCAGAAGCCTTTCCCGGGCCTCATAGTTTGTTGCTACAAGAAAGAGGACAGCAAAATTAATATAAGTGACTAATGTAGGCTGCCCAGGGTCACCTCTTATGAGATCGGTTTGTTTGTTTGATTGGTTGATTGATTGAGATAGATGATAGATAGATAGACAGATGTATGTAGATAGGTAGATGGGTAGATGGGTAGATAGGTAGATAGGTAGATAGGTAGGTAGGTAGGTAGGNAACTTTTGGCTGTCATGTCAAAGAATTAATCAACTGGCAAATACCTGATGGGCACAAGATTATGGAACATCCACCTCTTCTTCAGAATTGCTTCCATGATGAGCAGAGCAGCCTAGATTGTTTTCTGTTGCCAGTACTTTGGGATCAAGCCACTATGTCCTTTTTATTTCTTAGATTTATGACCAAGTAGTTACACCTGGCAAAGTCTTGTCTAATGTTAGCATGAAGAAAACATCAGGGATTTCTTGACAATAATTGGATCACCAATTGCACTTACCAACCTTGGTTAAGGTCGTGTGTACCTGAAGTCACTTAGTTGGGACAATCTATGAATATTGTTAAATAAAGAAAAAATGTAGCTATAGGTCAGGAGGCTGTCCAGTAGAGATGATTTAATAAAGAGTAAAACTTGTTAAAAGCTCTCACCCACATGTTTCAATGTCTCTTTCTGTTCTCTAGTGTCGTATTTCAAATACTACTCTTTGGAAATGTCAACATAGACCAAATGTCAGTTTGTGTATGACTGAGTAAATGGCAAAGTCCAATTGCTATGGTCCCAAAGTAGTGTCCCCACCCTTTCATTTATTTTGCTTTAGCACTGTTATGAATTTCAAGGCAAGACTCGACAGTACACCATTTTTGATTTCTCCACCTGCCATGTCATATAAATGCCTTAGTGTTTATGGAGAAATAAACATTATAATGCTTTTGGGTCCAGTCATTCTGAATTGCCCTACCTGCCACACAGTCCAGGCAATGCTTAAACCTGATCTTACATCATATGTTTTTTTAGTAAGGGCCACCTTCATATGATCCTTTTACACGAAAATATCACTAGATTACTGTTATATATTTCCTAAGGTAAATTATATGCAGATGCCAGTCAAGTAAAATAAGGAAATAGATTCTCTATGACACATTGAATCACAAAGGAGAAAGAGATAGTTAAATTGACTTAAGCTAATTTCTTCAAACATACAATTTTATGATTATTTATGATTTCATGATTATTGGCTCTAAGGAAAGTTAAGTAATTCTGTCATCCCCATTTAAACTTGCTTGAGCTTAGGAAAACTATTGATTCTGATTCCTGATTTAGTTTCTTCCCCCATCAAGAGGTTTCCACGTTTCTACAATATGTTAAAATGGTTTAAAAGTCAACAGTCAACAATTAGTGTAATCATTAATCAGAGATGATTACAACAACAAAAAAGATGTACAATTTATAGATACGCATTTTTCTAATATGTTCCCTACATTTATTTCAATTAAAATAATCAAGCTAAAATGTACCAGCATCATAATCATTTGCCAAATTTGATAGGCCCTTATATAAAACTGCGACCCAGCTGAGATTTTATCTGAAATCAAATACAATTCTTCAATTTTGCCTGGAATATTTACCAAAAAGTAGCATTTCTTGCTGGAAAAAAAATTAAGCAATGTGTAGACCATTGCCCAAGCCACATAAGCAGATGTACTCAAAATCTATCTTCAAACAAAGCTAATGGAAGAACATTAAAACAGTGAAAATCTTTCTCTGGTGATGAGATTTAAAATTCAATTTTACTGGGCAATTTCTCAATGACTTCAAGATTAGGGTAAGTAAAAATTAGATTTAAATCCTTCTGTAAATTTGTTTTCATAACCTGTTGCCTAATGCCTAATGCCTATGCTTGGTTTTGTGAGAAGCAAAGATGACTTCAAATTCTGGAACCCATCTAAATTAACTGATACCACTTAAGAATTATGAGTAACTAACACAGCAGAACCCCTCCCCATCCTGAAATCCTATATTTACTTCTTGGTTGTCCTCTACCTTGACTCTCTAAAAAAATCATAAGCTTCTTTCAATGTTGCTTTGGTTGTTTTAGAACTATTTAGAACTTCACTTGACACTGTTTTTGAAGTATGGTAATTGTTATAAAGGTGTACAGGTTGCTGATTTTCTGTTTAACCTGCACAGATCATTTAATAATTTGGAAGGTCTTTGACTGTCCTGAGCTCTTCTCTTGAAACTCAATTGATATTTAGAAAGCCTAGGAGGCTACAGACACCTGGAGAGATGCTGATAGAATGAGCTGCAAGATAACTTGACACATCCTCCTCTCACACATAAAAATATTTTACTAAGGAGGTATTCTCCTTTAGGGGGAAAAAGGTTAGAGTAATCTATTTTCTGTCAGACTACATAAGAAAGCACAATAATTTTATTTGGCTTAGCACTAATATAGTTCATTCGTGTTCCAATCTTTCTTATTCTATAGTCTTCACAAGTATTTCTCTTTACGGTCCTTTATGCTTGCTCCATTTACTCCAAAAGTCTTCGTCTCATCCAGCTCTTCAGATCTGTAGGAGAAAGAGAGTAGATAGTTTTCCAGATCTCAAGATGGATGTGACTTCCTAGCATTTATGTATCTGAGCAATTCATTCAAGCAAACACATTTTGCCTCCTGAAAGAGGAGGGTTTGACCTCTCTTTGCACCATTTGTGACACTGTCTGTTGAAATATTTGCCTGTGGCCATGAGTTAAAAGTAATTGTGGCACTGAAAATTTGATAAAAGCTGGTGGAAGGAATTACTTTGACATTGTTCACTATCACATAAACAAGGATGAGGTCCCACAATGGATAAAAGCATTATGCCGAAAGGGAAAGGCAATCCTCAAAATGCCTACTCTTATACCAGTTTGTTTAAACTAACCTTCTGTACAATATATATAAAGCAGTCAAAAAAGCTTTATCAAACTCCTGCTTGATTTATCAAAAGGAAACCAAGAACACTTGGTTTCAGTCCCCGATTAAATTCTGATCACATCCAAAACCAAAACAAAACAGAACTTTCTGCTTTCAGTTTGAGACAATGGGATGATTAAACGTAATAAATTAGTTATTGTGTTAAGGTCATGATCAAATATTTAGTTTGATCAAGTACAGTTATGTATAATTATCAGCCTATCTTTTGATTCAACACAAGATCTATCTAACTGAAATGATAGGAGTAATGATTTAATTCAACTTCAGGCATTTTTAAGTGGAAATCTGGTTATATTAAGCAGAAATTAGTTGAAAGGAGGCGTTAAAAATAATATTTTTTCTATAGTCATAGAAACATTCTATGATTTCATATCCGCACCCAAATTTTAAGTCAAAATTATTCAAGTTAAACATTTGCTCATGGAAAAAGGGTTCCTGCATTTAGTAAAATTCTCCTTGTTTGTTGATGCCGTTCTAATGTTTTAATATGCACTCAGAAGTAAACTTGCCCAATTTTACAGGATTGGCTTTCAAATAAGCAGATACAGAATTGTAACTATAATATTTGATTATTATTTGACAGGTTAATCATCAATTTTTTTAAAAAAAAAATCAGTTACCGACCTTTTCTATATATTTTCCAAGGATCTCATCTGTTACCCTGCCAAACATATTTGCTTCAATGTTTATTGTTCCAGCAATAAGCAATGTTGATTTTTGTTTTTTAGGAATAGGATCTGTCTCTCTCTTGTTCAATCACTTTCATTCACACATACAAAACCACTGAATGATGTGATACTTTCTAAGACAGGAGGCAAAAGCAGTGCCTCAAATGAACAGCTGCCTTACTTTGTGCTTCTAAACAGCTTCTCTACATTTTCTCTCAGTCCTTCAGATGGTGTTGGTCTTTTTTGAACTCCGGGGTTCAGACAACGTTTCCCTGCTGAGACATTTTATTATTTCATAACCACTTTAAAAAAATAATTTTTGGATAATAATTCAGAATATTTCAGGTTGCAGAAGGTAAGGTAAGGTAAGATGAGATGAGATGAGGTAAGGTAAGGTGAGGTAAGGTAAGGTAAGGTAAGGTGAGGTGAGGTAAGGTAAGGTAAGGTAAGATTTATTAAAATAAGCACACTGGCACACATACATTTACATAACACATATACACATGCTATATATAAACTATATGGAACAAAACTGTGTGTCAACTCTACAACAAACCTGGCTACAGCCATCTTTGTCGTTCTAGGTAGCCACAAGAAGGGAAGGGGAAACAAAGTATTTTTGCTGGTCTAAACATGAATAGATCCCGTGGGAACCAAGGTCATTCCCATACCTTAGTGGAGAAGGAGGGATGTCCTGTCAGATAGCCGCCATATAGTTCTATTGGAGAATGTGATTTATGCCTGGATAAGTGGGGTGGGAACTATTACATTGATTTACTCTGCACTTTTAGGGGGATTTTAGATTTGGTTTTACTTTTGAACATGCCAACATCCTGTATCCAATAAACATGTAATTTGAAGAATTCTCGTTTCTCGGAGTTCTGATTTATTTGGTTCCATTAGTAGGGATCTTGACCCTGTGACTGAATCTAGATGTTCTGCTTTGGATATCATGAAGCCTCCTCCCAGAAGGTAACAAGGAAAATAGGTTGTGAAGAGGATGTGTAGCGTCCCAGACAATCCTGCAGATTCTTATTATTCTTATTCTCAGAACCACTGATGAAGAGACAAAGCTGTGGCTGTACTCAAGTGGACATTTCCCCCTTCAAATCTTTAGAGAACTCCAGGATTCTGCAAAACTGCCTGAAAAACCCTGCAACCAGCTCAAAGCATAAACCCTACAAAAATTAGAAATATTAAATCCATAGGCAAAAGCTGAATAGCACAATTTTATCCTGAAGCTTAAACAATTTCACCCTAATCAGTGATATAACTTATTATCATTATCATCATTGTTAAAATTCATATGCCACCCGATGGGAACAAAAAAAAAGAAAAGAAAAGAAGTGTCAGTCATCCTCACCAAAGATCTGGGTGAAGAGCTCTGTCTTCATGATACTTCAAAGTACTAGTAAGGTCTTGACCATTTGAATCTCAGAGGGGAACCTCTGAGATTCCATATCCTACTAATTTTCTAATTGGAGTCTTGTTTAAAAAAAAGATTTCTGTAGAGTTGTTGCATACCAAATGTCTGGCAGGTATGTTTATGTTTATTTAGATTTGTATACCGCCCTATCTCCCTTACGGGACTCAGGGCGGTGAACAGGCGATAATAAAAATCACAATATAACGTCATCTCAGAAACGGACAAAAAAGACATGGATTTCTTGAATCCATTCTTTAATATCTGGAGTGTTGTTTTCTGTCGACTTATATAGAACAATTCTCCTGGTCAATTGCCTGGTTCAACAGAGCTTGAATTCTTCATAAAATGCCAAATTCCATATTTTTGGAATCCAGTTTAGCATCACGCATACATCTTTAACAACTTTATATTTCCCCTTGCCATGTCCCAGACTATTAAACACCATGTTGCCAGCCATTCATATCACAAAACAATAACAAAACCACCCAACAGAACCAATGGAGCTAAAATTGTTTTCCTAAGATTTGAAACCCATTAGCTGTCACTCCAGTGGCAGTCATGCCTGTCAATTTGCATCTGGACATCCCTGCAAGGATGACAGTTCCCATCTCAACTAATTGAAGCCAAAAACTGCCTGCCCTCCTCCCTTTTGTTGGTTCTTATCTGCTCAGAGCTGCTTCTTTCTGTCCACTCCATTTGATAAGCTGCCAAGGAGGCAGTGTTTGCTCACCTAGCTTTAAACTTCTCAATGCATTGGAAAGCTAAATGCATTCCTCCCCTTATAAAAATAAATAACCACATTAGAGATATTACTGCTATGAAGCATAATGCCAAACAAACTCCAAATGATTGCTAGGGGGTGTGGACAGAGTTGAAATTGAGAAGCTTTTCAAAATCAGAACAGCGTCCTGGAAGATTGTTTTGATTGTTTTGGCATGCTTCTCTGCTCATCCAAAGAGAGCATTTGTACAAAGACAACTATTGATAGATGAAAAAGGCAATTTGTGATTGCAAGGATGAATGATGTTGAAGTAACCATGCTTATATTACTATCCAGAGTGCCAACAACTATACAATAACTCCTAAAAGGGCCTAGACATATCTTTCCATCCTGGAACAATTCTAGGGGGGAAAAATGATCTGCTGACATTGTCTTTATTTTCTTCTCCTGAAGTAATTATTCTGTTCAGGCTTTTAAACCAACATTATTATATTACAGCCATCTTTACCTTCCCAAATGGAAGTAAACAATACAGTTTAAAGAGGTGTTTCTCCATGCTACATTAGGTATTAGTGAAGATGAAAAGAAGAGTGGGAATGTTTGCAGTCTTTCGTGCACGGATGAGAAAGTGGTAAAGATTTAAAGAAACAATTTGCAGTGCATACCATCAGAAATATCACAGATGTTCACTGTGCATGAAAAGGAAAACTAAGGAAAAGAGGACAAATTGCATAATTGCATTGATCTTGTTCATTTATTAACCCTCCACCTTTGATACAAAACTTTTATTAAAGCAGTGTTTCGCATAAAACATTCAAAATCAACACAAATTTTTGATCCTTTCCCCTTCACACTCATTTCTTAATGGGGAAGTGGATACAACTTTGTAAAAAAAAAATCAACGATAAGCCATCACAGAATCATTATGTTTGCTAGAAACACCATGGTCCAATAATTAGGTCCATCCTAAAGGCAACAAGATTTCCTTTGTTTTTGCTTGAAAACATTTAGCTTCTCCTCCAAGAAACTCCTTCAGTTCTGACTGAATGGTGGAGGATGGAAGGGTTTATATTTCTGGCAATCATCTGGTCATTAGCACTCTTTGTGAGAGTCGTTGAGGCCACTTGGAGGTTTATCTGTGCCCTCAGGGTCACCAGTATAGTATGAGTAGGTGTGGAAAAGACTGTGTTGTAAACATAAGATCTGTGCTGTCCTATCCGTCCCCTCTATTGACATTGTCCAATCTTAAAGTAGATGGCCTCTTTGATCCTTCTTTCAAACTAGTGGTCCTCTTTATCCAGAATGTGGACTTTGCTTTCTTCAAAACAGTGACCGTTGTCTTTTAAATGCAGATGGACTGCTGAATCTTGTCCTGATAGGTTTGTTCTTCTATGCTGTGCCATGCACTTGCGAAGTGGTTGTTTTGTTTCTCCATTGTATAGATCTGCACACGTTTCACTGCATTGTACTGCATATATCACATTGCTCAGTTTGTTTCTGGGTGTTTTATCCTTGGAGTGGACAAGCCTTAGTATATTTTTGGGTTTCTGGAGTTATGGTATTATATTTTTCCTCATGATCTTAGATAGTAGGGAAAGTATGAATATTCTAAACTAGTTATGGTGCTCTGGTGTGAATGGTTATGATAATACCCAATTGAACATACTAAAACAGGAACTTTGAAGGAAAGAAACACCTCAAATTTCAGGGATGATGTACAGACCATCCAAAGCACAGTTCAATATTCAAACAGGTAATTTAAATCAGGTTTACTTTTTTCTATGTAACTGATCTTTTAGTGATGTGGCTGAAGCCACTTTCAAACAGAAATGGATGAATTCAAGATAAATTACATTGCATTCCTATGTCTATTTAGGTATTTATTTCAGTCACTGACCAGATAAAACAGAAGCTACTGTTTGCAAGCTAAATACAGCACACTATAACCATCAAGAATTGAAAATGTGAATGTTTGCATATATGTACTATAAATTCTAATACTCCAGTTTTTGAAGGAAAAATTAAATAAGGGATTAGAGTAATGTCCATTTACTATCAATAAATTTAATTAATACAATTACTTCCAGTAATTAAAAAATTCCCAACCATTCCTCACCAGTTATTGTCTCACTTTAAAGACTATAATTGGGTAATAACTTTTGAAGTTAACTTTTGGAGACCCATTGAAGCTTTTGAGATCTGCATCTTGAGGTCATGCATCTTTCAGGTAGCTAAAAAGGGTTTTCATTTAAGGCAATAAAATGAATTGGGATTAAAATATAATCCCAAGATTATTTCAAAATGTTGGGTTTCAAAGCATATTCTCATTTTCTTGGCTGTTGACTTTGATACACAAGCAACAAGGTGGTTGTTTTTTTAAAAAAAAAAAAACCCACATGTATTCAGCAAGTCTGTTGTAAGAATACAATGAGGTGCACCTCAATTTTTTCTCACACTCTTACAAACTGCCTATCATTTTATAGCAGAAAAAAATCCCATTTTTTAGTGGATTAGATAACTGTACTACTCCAAATCTTAGTTCTAATTGCCTAGGAGTTCATGAACTTAAAATGATGTTCCAATGTATGATGGAGTTGTTCTGCCAAAATTAAGCAGCATATAATCCATATTTAATTTCGCTGAATCAAGTAATTGGATTCAAAGCTATTTTCAGATATTAAATGTAATCAAACCTCTATATAAATTCATGCAGTTGTTTTAAAGGTCTCTGCCTAAACTGTTTCGAATTCAAAGTCCAAAAACAACTGCATTAAAACAAACAGATCTTCAGTGCTTTGAACCTCAGGTTTTTCCAACACTTTCCTAGTGTAGATGAACAGGTGGTTCATAGAGAACATAAATTGCAGCTGACTCAGAAAAAAAATCACATGGAACTGTTTTGCAGTATTCTATAAGATTAAATGTTGGAGGGTATCTGCTGAGTTGCTTGGGGCATTCTTGAAAGCAAGAAATAAAAACTAGATTTTTAGTGTCCAAAAGTGATAGTTGCCATTCTTACAAAGCCCTGACATCAGAAATAAAGAACAGAGTAATGGGATGTCATCACGTCTGAGTAGCCCCCCAAGAGGTTCATAAAGCAATTACTTTGACAGTTGGTTTTGGTCCACTTTCTTTATGAAAACCCCTGAATAAAATGATAATGTAATATCATATGCCATAAAGAGTCATTAAATTAGAATTTTTCTGGCAGTACAATTAAGATATATAAGAGAGTTGCATTGGAACCCTAAGGAGGAAACCACTGCACTATTTTATATCTTCTTTTTTAATTAAAAATAATGAATCATTAATAGCATAAGATCTAGCCTATATGGCTATGTTACACCACACTATAGCCTACACTGGATTAAAAATAGTAATTGTGTGGTATTTCTCTCCCCATTAGGGTTTCTGATGAGACTATTGGAACAAAAACTCTATTTAAACTTTTTTTTTTTTTAAATATATTTTTCTTGCAAAATGCTTTGCAAATGTTCTTGTTGATGTGATTTCATTTGGAATGCTTTTTCCAAACATATTCTCAGTGGCCATCCACTGGAGAACAATTAATTCACTATAACAACAAGAACTTAGTCAAATGCATTATAGATGAACTGTTTATCTGAAACGTGTTCAAATAATACCTGGCAAAATTCTGTTCTCTTAAATTCATTTTGGATCCTAAGGCTGTATCGTTGGTCTCGTGTGATGCAAAATGAGTGGCATTTTTTTTTTAACTAGATTGTTTAAATTCTGTCCTGTGTTCAGTGGTGTGGATGATATTATGCTGCATTTTGATTAGAAATAACTGGTTCTGTATTGAATTTATCCAGGAAAGGGGCAATTGGATTGCAGGAAATTTGGCAAATGGAGAAAAAAAAAATCCTAATAAACCTAGCATTTCAGAATCCTGCTAAAGTGTAGCTAAATTGGACAATGATGGGATTGTTACCTAAAACAAGAGCCGTGGTGACCCAGTGGCTAGAATGCAGCATTGTAGGCTGACTCTGCCCACTGTCAGGAGTTTCATCCTGACCAGCTCAAGGTTGACTCAGCCTTCCATCCTTCCGACGTTGGTAAAATGACAACCCAGATTGATGAGGGTTATATGCTGTCTCTGTAAACTGCTTAGAGCGGGCTGTAAAGCACAGTGAAGCAGTATATAAATCTAAGTGGTGTTGCTATTGCTATTGCTAAAACCATGTGTTTTTTTTAAATTTCAGCTTGTAGTGACCTATCTTGAAGCAACTCCATTTTCCTTTTGCTGAAATAACTGAAATTTTATTCAAATATCACTAGCATGCCAAAGTTTCCTAAGGAAGATTGTTAGCGTAACCACATAGGGATTTTCTAATTTAGTTTGAGGCCTATTGCTGTCTCTTTTACATTTTAAATATATATTTTTTTCTATTACTGAGATGATTGCAAAGGTTTCCTAATTTCAGTGGACCATCAGGTTTGGGTCCCTGGTTGCACCCTTTGCTTGAAATGACAGCACCATAATTTTAATACTAAAAATCAGGGACATGTGTCTCACCCAGGGGTATAATTTGAATGGCTGATCTGATGCATTGAATCAGTTCAATGATTCAATTTAAACATTTGACTCTGAAAAGATGATTCAACTAAATGGTCTTCAGATTAAAGCTTTGGACATCCTGCTTAGAAATAAAGTAGATATTTATATCCATTCTTTCTTCTTTTGAATATGGGTCTGAAATAATATTTATATTTGAAACATTGGATCTTATTTTTTGAAATGTATATCAGTGAACCAAAAGGCAAGTTTAACAAAGGGTTTCCCCCAACTTATGCTGCCCCCATGTGCAAAACAGTCATATTGGCTGGGAATGATCAGACTTAGGAATCTGGCTATCAGATGGTGAAAACCTGATTCAGCCTATCAAAATATATAAAATGCACCACCTCTTCACCTCAAGGAAGCCATCAGATTAATCTATGCAGAAGTTTAGTTCTATTATTTTTCATTCCACAAGCCATAATGTGATGAAGAAAGCATACTAGTTTTTTTCCTCAATATTTTTTCCTGTAGGATAGTTTGGAATCCCTCAGAAGCTCTCAGCAAGCCCACAGAGACACCTCATCATGTATAATGTGCTATAACAGAACTTGATGCTAAACTAACCCTAATAATTCAGTCCCTGGGAGACTTTATCTATATCAGTGAAACATAGACTAATTCCAAGCCAGATTCTGTTTCCATGCAAAAAGGAGAAAAGGGGAGAAGAGAGAAAGGAGAAAGAAGAAAGAAGAGAAGAGAAGAGAAGAGAAGAGAAGAGAAGAGAAGAGAAGAGAAGAGAAGAGAAGAGAAGAGAAGAGAAGAGAAGAGAAGAGAGGAAAAGAGAAGAGATCCACAGGGTACAGTAAGTTTTATGTCTACTTAGGAGAGGAGAGGAGAGGAGAGAAGAAGAGAAGAGAAGAGAAGAGAAGAGAGGTCTTCTCTTCTCTTCTCTTCTCTTCTCTTCTCTTCTCTTGAGACCCACAGGGTACAGTAAGGTTTTATGTCTACTTAGGAGAGAAGAGGAGAGGATAGGAGAGGAGAGGACATCTCATCTAACAACTAGCATTGCCTAAGTATTACAAAGACATATTATCAACAACATAACGGTGCTTGCAATTATGTGTAGCCTCTGGGAGCTTCAAACATTTTCTAGTAGGGGTTGCACATAAATGTGAATGTGACCTAATAAGAGATGTTGACATTCTATCAACTGGGCAAGCAGGCAGGCCTGTTCAGTTTCTTGCAAACTAGTTTCTCAGTGAGTCACATTGCATTAAACACATGTCCTCAGAGTGAAAAACTAACATTGCTTTTTTACTCTTATTGATTCCCAAATCCTATCCCTCCCAGATTTAAACTGAGCAGAGGGATAGTGCTAGAATAGAATACTCAGTGGTAGTGAACCCTTGTGGACTCAAAGTTTGACATTTCCCGTTAAAAGATCTCAAGCAGACTGCAGCTTTGAGAAATGTCTTTCTTGGGAATAAGGAATAACTTTTGTCACTTAAGCTAGGCACTTCTTGGTTTAGAAATGCAGCTAAATATTTCTGAGACTAAGGGATGGTATAAATTTAATTCCCTGACTTTTTTTAAAAAATTAACTTTCCAGCCCTGATGTCCTCCAAATGTATTCTAATTAGAATTCCCAGCTGAAATTGTGCAACTTACAGTTCCCAAACTTCTGGAGAGTACTAAGTTGGAAAATATATCTATTTCTAAAACTGCTGACCTAGACCCAAAAGCAATTAGTTGAACTTACATCAAGTTCCACGAGGCAAGAGAGGAAGGGAGAGGAGAAATTGAACTATATTTTTAAGTGGATGGACTTAATTCACATTTTCAAGTTATTGGACATGCTTGGAGAACTTTTGTTCTTTATATTTCTGAATTCTGCAAAGCCATTTTTTCACTCCAAAAACTTACATATACCCATGTATATTTTATGTATATTTGAGTTTTTAGGAGGAAATACGCAAGATTCTGTTAATGTAGTCTTACAATAAAATAGAATTAGTTGTGTCTCCTGTCCAGTTAATCTAGGAGAGTTGACCTCAATCTTGCAAGTCTGAAAGTACAAACTTAACTTGTCCACCACCTTTAACTGCTTGATTAATTAGGCCAGGTCCATCCTAAGCATTTTCCTCTGACCGTTAAGCCACTGAGGTTTCCCCCCCTCTCTTGTCTGATTGTTTCCTAGGCGGCATCTCTTACTCTCATTCCCCAAGGTCAACATTTTATTACAATATTGCTTTCAGAACTGGTGTGAGCCTCCCTGGTTCCTCAGACACCTCAAAGAGATTATCCATTGTGACCTGTACTTAGGTGAACAGTGCTTCAGTAATTTTCTCCCATAACCTGAAATTAGAGGATGATGTAACACCATTCAATCTATTTATTGTTTGCAGTATGTGCCATGAAGTCAGTGGCCTGTCCTTATGAGGTCCATTGGGGGAGGGAGGTTGGGAGAGCCAGCAGTGATGCTTATTCCTGTTTCAGTGACAGGGCACTATAAGTTAAAGTGACAGATAAATCAATCAGCCCTGAGTAGCATAAGACATACTGCATTTATGTTGACAAGGCCTTCCTCAACTCATCATTATAAGTCGCGGGATACATCATGCGCAAATTAAATGTGTTTTAGGTTATCAAGAGTCCATATTGCACATTCGTTTGAGAGTAGGACCACGTGCATCACTCGGGGTGTGGGTGTGTTAATCTACTTGTCAATTCCCTTCAAGGAATCGAGCTGATTCAATTTGAAATGGTGAGCTGAATCAAATCCATTCAAATCATCGATCTGACAAATGACAGCATCAATTTCAAGAGCATCCCTTCCAGTTCAAAGTTTAGAACCATTTTCATTTTTCAAAATAAAGCTTCCAGTCAAAGCTTTGCACAAACCTATTTCAAGAAATGGCGAATGGCATTCACCACTGAAATGTTAGCTCCATATCATGATTATTTTAAAGGCGGAGATGGTTAGCCTGCGTCTTCTGACATATTTCATTCATTTTCTCCCATGTATTGCTACACGTCTCAAGTGATGTTTCTGGCTGCAGTTGCATATCTTGACATTTGACATTTTATACGTGTCAAATGAGCCAGGTGTCCTGTTGTGTGCCTTCCCCCCCTCTTCAGCTACATAGAGCATCATCTGGTTAAATATTCTACTTCTCAGATATATCATTAGTAAGTCGTCTTTAATTTTTTTTTCTTTTCTCCCATTCTTCCCACTTAGGCCTCTGTCATCCTTAGAGGTGAAACAGCAATCCCACAGAATCATAAATGGATTGAAAAACTCAGTATAGGTAGTCCTCGACTTACAAACACAACTGAGCCCCAGACTTTCCTTGCTAGGTGAGACAGTTAAGAGAATTTTGCCACATTTTATGACTTTTCTTGCCCCAGTTGTTAAGTGAATCACTGCAGTTGTTAAGTTAATAACACGGTCATTAAGTGGATCTGCTTCGCCATTGACTTTGCTCGTCAGAAGGTCGCAAAAGGGCATCACATGACCCCGGGACACTGTGACCGTCATAAATGCGAGTCAACTGCCAAGTGACTGAATTTTGATCACGTGACCCTGGGGATGATGCAACGGTTGTAAGTGTGAAAAATAATCCTAAGTCATTTTTTTTCAGTGCCGTTGTAACTTTGGTTCACTAAACAAACTGTTGTAAGTTGAGGACTACCTGTCTCTCTACTAACTATAATAATGTTGTTATGTAAGAAGAGGGAAATATCCGTGAGCAAGTAGCAGACAGGACAGAAAATACACACAGCAGCGTTATTTTCTCCTATAAACCTGCTTTGTTTTAAAGCTGTCCTGTTACAACCCTTGTTAGAGATGCTGGTAAGATGATGCTTTCCAATTTAAAAATCTTCCCCTTCACTCTGGAACATATATTCTTATTATTATATTATAAATAGTGAGCAAAGCTCAAGAACTTTATGTCTATATGAGTACTAATACTACTGTAAAATGTCAGAAGATGTATGGAACCAGTGACGTCATATCTATGTCCAATGTGTTTTTAATTTTGTATTATTAATAAAAATTTATTAAAAAAAATATTCTGGTTGCAATACATCCTTCCTGGTTCAGACTTAATAGGAGGTAATTGTAATTTTTGCTTTACTTTGCAGTGGAGGAAGAATGAAGAATAACTCTAACCCTCTTCTCTTTAGAAGAATATTGTGGGAAGTGTTTTAATTCTGTCTATGAGGGAAGACATTTGCTATCACCACCCCTCTCCTGCCCAAGGCTGAAACTCTTCATTGCGGTTAACAAATAAAGGGTTGGTGCATAATAGTTTTGGGAAAACATTGGAATTTCAAGGTAAATAGCAATGCAGAGCTCAAAATCAGAGCCAGAAACTCCAAGCGCCAAAGAGCGAGGACAACAAGATGAGATGAGAACCATGTTTACAGTATTGTTTTTCAGCATTGCATTGTAAGGACCCAGCACTTACTTAAATTTGAGATGCTATTAAAAGTCTAATCAGGCAACTCAAACGGGGGCTTCTTGAGGAAACAACACTTTATTTTCGATAGAAATAAGTCCTGGGTGGGAACACAATCTGAACACTGGCAGCAATGCGTTCAGAAGTGCCACACCTTAGAAAGTTAGTACCATGGCTTTATAAACTTTGTTAGACAATGAAAATCAGACAACAGAGCCATTTCATCATAAGGAAGACATCAATCATTCCTGTACACTCCTTTATTCCCTCCTCCAGTACATCTCATCCATGTACATGTTTCCCACGCTTGTGTGAAATTTGTCCCTGACGCAAACGCTGATTACAAAAGCGAGATAGCAATAGTTAGGCTAAACAATTTCTTTTTGTTCCAGTTACAGAACCCTTCAGCGTGCTTCAAAGTCAGAATTTTTCCAGGCATTTAATTCTAAATATTTCTAAAATGTTCACCTTCCAATGTCTTCAGGATGTCTGTGCTTGCTTCTGAGATAAAAGGTGCATCTGGGACTCATCTTTGTTCTCGCAGATCAGGGAGCTCTAAACTTCTTGCAGGAGAAGAACAGGAAGAGCTGGTGGTGGAATTAAGTGGGCCACCAGCTTAGAATCGTTGCATTCCTACAAGCGTTCCAAGTCCAACCCTCCTGAATTCCATTGACCCTTATCTAGCACGAATTTAGTGTTGACCTTTTGTTGATTAGATTCTTATGTATAGGCTTAAATATATCTCCTATGCTGCAACCTAAAGGATGGTCCTGATTCTTTGCTCCTGACACTTGTCTTCTAGGCCAGTGGTGGCGAACCTATGGCATGGATGCCAGAGGCGGCACTCAGAGCCCTCTCTGTGGGCACGTGTGGTGTCGCCCCAGTCCTACGCCTTCAGCTGGGTTTTATAAAACTGTTTCGCTTTAGGCCTCCGCTGCCGTGTGCAAAAAAAAAAAAAGGTTCAATCAGTCAATTTCAACTTCTCGCGGGAAAAAAAAGATCTTGCAAAGTTGGAATTGATTGATTGAACTTTTTAGTCCCACCCAGTCTGCTGTTACCACTGCAGCCATGCCCACCCAATAGGCCACACCCATCCGGCACCCGACAATGCATAAGTGGGTTTTGGGTTGCAGTTTGGGCACTCAGTCTCTAAAAGGTTTGCCATCACTGTTCTAGGCCAAACATGGCCCAGACTGAACTAGAAATTTTTCACTTATCCACAGCTGTTGTCAGATTATCTGCTTCTACCCCCTGAGCCTCTTCTTCCTCTGAAAAGGAGTGATTAGACTGATTTGTAGCCTGGTTCCCCCCATCCCCCATTCAGTTAGATCACAGATTTCCGCTGATGGTCTCTGAATAACAACTGTGCTAATCAATGAGCCTTATGTCTGGAGACCGATGCAATCTCTGTTGTGCTCCTTTTGAATACTTAAAATTCAAGATTCACCCTCCTCTTCTTCTATCCCCCAAGATTATGGATTGTTCTCTCAAAAGTGGAATAGAACACTTTGATGAATCCTCGATCAAGATCACGCTTCCAGTGAAAACTGGAGAAAGAAAAACCTAACATTTCATGCAAGCATTTATTGCTCAAAGGTTGTCAAACTTTTGATTTCTTTGCTTTTATCAGAAGCAAATACAACATGATGGAATACTTGGACCCAAGTATTTTTTTTTTAAGCAGCCAATGTTCTGAACAGGATGATGTATGCTTTCAATAACTGACAGCTGATTGGCAAATTATTCTGTGAAAGGAAAAGAGAGCTCAACTTTCAAAAAGGAATTGTTCCAAGGAAAATAAAAGTACCAATTTCAGGAAGCTTTTGTGACTTTTTGTAAAAGTGTTCTATTTTTTTAGTCAATTTTCTTTTCTTTTTCTTTTAATGCCAAACGTCACCCCTTTCCCAAACAGACATTCATTTAAATGAACCTTTCTTTTCAAGGATGCTAGTAGATTTCAGCCACCAGCTCCTCCTTTATTAGAAATGTAAAGGTTATGGCTGTGATTGCACTCTCTGCAGGAGCAAAGAGAAGGACTTATTATAGGAATACTTGAGGTTTTTATTGGATCTTTATTTTAAAGTGCACTGACAGGATTCACGCTTCCTGAATTAAGGCACAGAAACAAATGTTTGGATTATTCCCTTTTCTACATTTTGCAATTCAGGCTGCAGTGCAGAGGGAGGGAGGATCATAGTTTCCTAAGAGTAGAATGAAACCGGTCTATAAAATTTAAAAGGAAACCAGGCTGCCAAAGAGCATGGTGGCTGGACACCATCAAAGCTGATATGATCCAGAGCATAGAAAAACTCAAAGAAATAGTTCAAGATTAGAAGATGTAGAGAGATCTGGCCCGTAGAATTACCAAGAGACAGACTCAACTGAATGGGTATCATTGTCATCATCATCATGTCTATAAAATACAGCAAGAAAACCCAGCATTGTAAGGTAGCTGGGGATGGGCACAAGCATATCCATTCTACCTCTGCTTTACCCCCAATATGAAGTTAATGAAGATCTTATCTTCTCAAGTGAGTCTGATATTCGTTTGTTTGCTGGCTGGCTTGTAATGGACAGCCTTGGCTTGTAAAGGCTTCCTGGAGAATGGAAACCTTGAGGAATCCTCCAGAAACCTTCACATGTACATGTCACGTGAAGATTCCTCACTGCAAGCAACTTTGCTATCACCTCAAAAAGGACTCTTCAGTGGTGTCGGCAGTACCAGTTTATAGCTCCCACTCACTACTGTCATCCTTGTATTCTTTGAATGAGACTATTTTCAAAGACTGAGGACAATCAGATCCATGTGGCAGGAAGAAGCAACTACCAGGGTTCAAAACCAGAATAGATGTGTACTGTGTCCTCCAACTGCCTTAGTTTATATCCATGTGTAGACAGGCGGCTGCATCAAGCTAGTGACTGTTGCCAAAAAGCTTTATTTCCAGAGTGCCCTATACGGGCTCTAATTTCAGCAAAAGAGCTACCTCTTTCACATGGCCGTAAATTTGCAACACCGCCTCGTAGAGCTGTAATTGAACGATAAGTGTTTCCATAGCAACTGCTGCGATTAATTAAAATACTTGGTTGTAGTAAATTAATAGATGCAGAGGAATATTTTCGGGTATAAATAGTGCAATCTGTTTATGCTCAAAGACTTTCTCCCCTCCTTTCATTCTCTGCTGAGAAATTAGGCTAGTTTTCACCCTCTCAGGGTTGATAAATCATTCTGATTCCCCATCATCTTACAAAATAATTCCCTTTGCTTAATAGCTGCCCAAGGCCAGTGACAAAAGAGCAGAAGGAGGATTTCCATAGAGTTTTATAAGGTGTGCAGCATTTGGCATGGATTGGGGGAGAGAGAGGGGATCAGATGGGAAAGATCACTGAGGAAAAGGTGGAAATAACAAGTTTTCCTCACCTAACCATCAGCGGCTTCCTTCCACCATTAACATTTTTAAGTATTTTTTTTTAACTTCCCTAGCTGCTAAAGTATTTTCTTTTTCAAAGCTTACTGTACAGTATGATTTCCTGAAGCACACGGAAGTTTTTGCTAGGTCTGGCTGCCTTTTTCCTAACTAGAAATGCTTCCTGCTGTCAGAGGGAGACTGAATTGGTTGGATTTGCAGATCTGGAATTCTCCCAGCTGTGCAGGGCTGTGATTCTGATCATGAGTAGTAGATCGCGGGTATAACAGAAAAGAATGTCATTATTAGACAATGAGCTTCACCAACACCTTAGTATGAATATCGATTTTTAAATCTTTCCCGGCAATACCTTTTTATGTCGTTTTGTTGAGTATTTTTTTAACAAGGTAAGTACAACACAAATTTAAAGAAAAATGAAAGGAATATAAAGGGACAACGATAAGTAAATAGAAGACGAATGAAAGGAAAAAAATACAAAGAAATGACTTCCAATTTCTTTACAGCAGTTATAAATGCATTTATATTTTATCCTCTCTAAACTAGGGGTACATCATGGTTCCCTTCTTTCCATATTTTATACTTTATAAATATCATACATAACTCATAAGTTTATTTTCCCCCCCATTTTTTGGGCAACCTGGCAGAAAATTTTAATGACTTTTTTTCCCTTATTGGACCTAGGTGATTCTAAAATTTCTTCCCAAAATTGTACAAACATAGGGCTAAATTGGAAAAGGCTAAATTGGCAACTAGAAGAATTCCTTAAAACCTCCAAGGAAAGATCTTACTACTATTCCCAGTTCAATAAAATCACTAAAATCAATTTCATTCGATGATGTCTATGATGGTGTCTAAATTCCTCTAAGCCACCAGTAACCTGACAGATGGTAAGTTTATTAAATTCTGGGAAGCCTATTTACGAATACATGTCAT